>NC_143087.1:7790984-8094015 GCF_061535455.1 Colias philodice
ATTATTTTATCAAGTTTCACAATATTATTGGGAAAGTCCGTCAAAATTCTCTTTTGCATAATATGTCGCAATATAATCGGAATAAAATAATAATGGTTATTTAGAATTGACAAGGATCAATTAATAATTGAAGAGAAAGTACATTTAGAAAAAAAAATAGCAAACATATAATTTAAAGACCAGATAAATGTTTCTATGACGGTGTTGATCATCAGCAGCATTGCATTATGGAGCGAGGAGCAAGTATGACCCAATTCACGCATCTTTGTCTCCCGTACATAAATATTTTACAAAACAATCTTCCTTACGAATACGTTTTAAATATTACAAAGAGTTCCCGCTATTACAATGTAAAATAAAGGGTATGCAATTTAGCAAATTACTTGAGTAGCACCATCCTTCGCCGCCGCAGTGGCGCGTCATTATGTCTAATCTCAATCTCTTACAAGTTGATGCACCGCTCACTAATGCACTGAAAGCACTGTTTAATACGTTCCATTTGTAACAGAGTACGTCAACTTTATTCACTTTCATTGTGGCTATTTTACTTAATTTACAAGTGTAATTAGTGCCATGTTTTCATAGTGTACAAGCACAAATTCTTATTATAGTCGCTTAATGGTCGAAATTTGACCATAGGTAACCAAACATTGTAGGTACCTACGTATTATGTTTGTGTGGATCAAAAGTAAGTAGTCACTATTTTTTTACAAATACAATTTTTATGCGGTGTTTTTTATAAAACATAAACCGTGTGGCGTATACTATACATATAGTACATAAAGCATACGCTTTATGTATGTGTAGTATATTAAAATTCATACTTCTCTGCCCACGCATAACATAGATTTAAATATTTTAAGAATCATAAAAATATTCAAATGTGAGATTTAAAAATAGATACATACGATATAACAAACTACTATAACAGACTAAAACGTGCTTTAAATTCAGTTGTTTAATTTTTAACTATTTGAGCAGAGGATAACTAACCACAAAATATTGCTTCAGTTTTTAACTTTTGATATAATCCATTTGCGAATGAATTTATTTTATTAAAATGTTTGTATATTTGTATCATATTTTCCTATACCTAGTTGAAAATTTGAAACATTCATTCTAGGTTGAAATGACAAATGGAAATTTTTTATACATAGTTAAGATAGATGAGGAAATGTATATTTACACTAAGTATCATTTTTCACTATCTACATTTTCTTTCGACCAACACAACGCGTAGGTGCCATAATCCAGGTTTACTAAAGTTTGCGAAAGCATCGAATTATTAATGACCTACAAATTCGGAAGTGACTTTAACTGACATTTTCCATTTCTTCATTAAATATTGAGTAACTTTATTTGGTGTTATACATACTTACTAAGAACATCATAGGTATTCTTACTTAAGTTATAAATGTGGGCGACTTTCGACAATAATAATTAAATTATTCCACTCAACGAAGTTCAGTTAACTGGAGCTCTTAACGTGTACATTACATAACATTTGTTAGAGCTTTGGAGCATGCCTAGCCAGATTACTAGAGCGAGCGTGTGGACTCAAAGTGAATTAAACTAGAGACCGCCGGCGAACCGACGATATTATTAGGTCTTACTCGTTAATAAAGGAGAATCACTTGAAAGTAATATTAGTGCTGGTGACGCCGACATGAACTTCTTCAATGGAACAAATTGACAGGAATTCAGTGCAAATTGATATAAGGTATCATTGTCTACATATAGAACATTACATGCAATGAACGTGAAATACAATGCGTCTTTACATACATGATATATCTGTTTATATTTTCGCCTACAATTCGCAAATAATAAATAAGAATATAGAGAAAACAATGCGTCGAAGCTTATGATAAAAATACTTTATCGCTGTATAAACTCTGCAAATTTCAACAATTCAAATAAATGATAATTAGATTATGTTCTCACCTCAACTATAGCCTTTGGAATCCAAGTAATAGCTATAAAAATGCACTCTTTCACTGGCAATTCATTTGATAGAGCTATTAAAAATGCAGTTAACAATCGAAGAATTAGCGCCAAGAAAATGCAGACCACCATCAGACCAAATTCCCGTGCATCTAAGTCGGATATCTAAACAAAGATGAAACAATTACAAGATTAATAAAATAAAAAAGAGCGTGTGTACCAAGCATACTTGTCAGAAGTGAAACTTGTATGGCAAGATTCAAATACCTATATACAAAAATCGTCGCCTTAATCCATGACGTGACGGTATTGCCATGACGCGACCTTGAAATGTTACTCTCAACGCGTCTAAAGAAGTTTCACTTTAAAACAGCTATGCAGTTACAATAAGTACATTTTTGTTAATAAAATTTTTGTAGACCCTCTCTCACTTCATTACTGGTAGGTGGGTCGTCCTTCTATGTTCTGTCAAGAATAACTTTTTAGTTTCCACAGGTGATCGAGCCTGTGGCATCTATGTATTTATGGACTGTATAACTCAGTGTAGAGCTTTTTTTCATGTATACGTAGTTATATAGAGGATAACATAAGATCTTCTTCTCTTGTACTTTGCGGGTTTTTTTAAAAAGGTGCTCTTATATATTCTATTTTATTGGGAATGTTAATTCTATTAATTAAGATTATAATTGTTAAGTAGTACCTATGGTAGTACTTATTTTATTTTTAATGATGTTGATATTTGATAGATGAGATTTGTTTTTGTTAATTTATAAAAGAACACTGTCGAATTAGGTTAGAATCCTGTAATGATTGTAAGTTCTATGTGATGTAAATAAATAAAACAAGACGTGTGGCACTCGGGGACTGCCGCGGTAAAGCGGCTATGCCTTCAAGCCACAAGCATGCTATGCCTTCAAGCCACAAGCATGCTATGCCTTCAAGCCACACCTCCGTGCCCGTCGGAGTGGGGAGCGTAAGGTTTTTTCGTAACGGAATTTCTGAATGCCCGCGATAGACGTTAAACAATATCTTAAAAATCTCCATATCAAATTACAATTATGGGGTTATTCCAGAACTGTATAGGTATAATCGGGAAACGTTGTCGCAATGAAATTGACTAAAAAAAGACGTGTGGCACTCGGGGACTGCTGCGGTAAAGCTATTGCATGCTATGCCTTCAAGCTATACCTCCGCGCCCGTCGGAATGGGGAGCGTGAGGTTTTTCGTTACTAAATTTCTGGATTTGGTCCCCGCGCTCAAAGCCCGCGATAGAAGCTATGCAATTATAGCATAATAAAACAAAGCATACCTACATTAAATCCTTCCGTAAAAATATTAAAATATCATACAGTGTCACGCATTTTAAAAATGTCTCACAAAATCGGTAGGGTTCGAAGCGACGAACAAAATTGCTATGATTGAAAATATTGAAGCAAAAGTGCTCCTGCAAAGCTGGAGATTGTATCTGACAGATGTTTCGTACCGGGCGTTATTTGTATGGCTCATGCAATATACATACATGTACATTGTACAATGTACACGCCTCATAATTTAATCAAAACACTGGCATTTTTTACCTGAGAATATCGTCTGACGTATTTTTATCTTAGATTTTTTAAAAGCGTTTCGTATATTTGATACCAACATAACACTCTAAGATATATATTATTATATGTGAGACATGCTAAAATTGTTATTTTAACAAATTAACCCTAGATTACTAACCTTCGTCGATTCGACGACGCGTCACCAAAAAAATCGTTATAACTTTTACGCGCGCGACCATATGGTTTTCTAACTTCAGCTAATCTCAGCCGACCCGTTGCGCTTGCGATGGACGGTAGTGCTCTTTGTGCATGGAAGGTCCACACGCGCTGTTCCAGCAACCATGGCTCGTCACATCGACGAAGGTTAGTATTAACGTAACTTTTCGTACTATTTAGTTAAGTTAAAATTACGTTATTTTATTATTTATAATGGTGCCGATTATTTTATTTTTAGATACGATTCATATGTTATTATTAGAAGTCGAAAGCGATGAGGATTCATCTGGGAGAGAGTCTGAAGACCACATTGAGGCTGATGAGGCATGAAACGGAGGGTGATGATGAAGTTTCTACTGTAAATAAAGAAATTTTCAGATCAAGGTAATGAGACATCTCCCCACGTTCCATTGAAGACGAAACACTTCTAGCACCAAGCAACCACTTCAGCTGACCCTAGCGATTTGATTATAAGACCATCGCGTACCATTCTTCTTGGGAAAGATAAACACATATGGTCACCACAACAGACAAGGCACCACAACAGACAAGGTCACCTAGCAGAAGACCTTCAAGGATCATAGATACATAGCACGTGGGCCTGTACGCTTTTTTCAAGATATTTTAGATCCTCTTCAATGTTTTTCAGGTATAATTACTGATGACATTACTGATACTCTGCGGGACTCAATCACATAAATTTTAAACATGCCAGGAAGAAGTAATGTGAATGTTATAAATGAGACTGAGCAAAGTAATGCTGCTAATGTTCCTCCACAGCAAAATAAAAGAAACATATATGTTATATGTCCCTCCGTAAAGCAAAGGTAGACTAAAAATAGGTGCACTAAGTGCAAAAAATCGTTGTGTGGGGAACACAAACTTTATGTGTGTCACAAACGTTTTAGATCCTAAGCTATTATCAAAATTATATTTTTAATTAATTTTTCAGATATTATTTTTGTAATTAATAGTTTATTTCGAGCAATTTAGTGGTATATGTTATATGTACGAATTTTTCAAAAATTTTAAGAATGTTCATAAAGCGTGTAAACTATGATCTCATTTTGATGACTGTTTGAATTAAAAATATGTTAAAATAAGTATTTTAATATTTTTATATGTAGATTAATACATTGTCCTTAAAATAAAAACATAACTACAAATATATTATTTTAATTAAAATTTAAACCCCTAAATCCCCTCCAATAAACAGCGTAGTCGAAACGACAAAGGTTAGTATTAAACGTCGAAAAATAAGGTTAGTGTTCTAGGGTTAACAAAAAATCTTTAACAGACTCAATAATAGGTATATTTATTTAACAAATGTTATCACAACTATATAAATATGTAATTTGTCTTAAATAATTACAAATTATCTTGTTAGTAGATATTGTATAGGTAGGTACGTAATTACGTACCATTATACCGTACGTACGTACGTACCATATTAAGTTCCATTCAATACACATTGTATAAATAATTATTTATACAATGTGTATTGAATGGAACTTAATTTGAGGAAAGATAACTGAACCTTTATATCAACCGTACGTGAGCTACATATATGATATAAATTTGGTTGTATAGAGGTATTTAGGGAAATTAAACTTTTGTAAAATGTAGGCTCTTTGTTTTTTTACCTACGTTTTGTTTGACAAAAGTTTTAAATTACATTGCATACTGAAATATATTAGACACCCTAAACGTAAAGGAAGAGTAGTGAGAATTCTCCGTCGCGTAATTTGTAGAATAATGTCAGTTTTCCAGACAGAGAGTTATTAGAGTTGATACTTTATATTTTGATGTTAATCCTGTTACACTGTTTCAAAAATAATATGAATAACATTTGTGATTTCCCGTATTCCTTGTGTTCCCTTGCATTATTTATACGATTACAATTACCTCAAAAAAAGAGCCGCTCAGTGTGAAAAGCATAGCTTCAAATATCCTCCACAGTAATTTATAGACTTCAGAGACGGGGTTATTGTTTAGGGGCCAACCGCGGCGGGCCCAACGAGTTGCGGCCGCCGCCGCACATACCATTATTGCTACTCCAGCTGAAACAAATTACGTAATACGACATGGACTCATTATTTACCTAAATGCTCTACCTCTGACCTTATTATTTAACGCCTACGTACATAAATGTCACATTCATACTGAAATCGGAAGCAAAGCCATTCATTACACAAAATATATCGGTTTTCCATTTGCCATTACTTGAATAACGTTCAGTGGAATACAATGCAAAATTTAAAACTAAAAAAGATATTCTTGACAGTAATAACATAAATCATTTTATTTTAAAACGTTATAGGCAATATCGCTTATTATATTACATCAAACATTAGAAGTAACACAAATTGAAGCACTAATTCTTCTTTGGGCTCATATTATATGAAACCATGTAAGACATCTCCACACAGAGAGCAGTAATGCTGTTTCACTTATAATAAATTTGTTGATTGAATGTAATTGAAGTGAAGGTTAATTAATGTCCTCGACAATTAGAGACAAATGTAATGCTCTCAACACTTGAGCTCATTAAAACAATCGCATATTGGACTCAGAACAGTTTGTTACATGAATATAATATGCAGGCTTCAATGATATGCGTATTTTATACATGATTTATATTGACATGCATTTATTTACAAATAATATATAAATTACTAGATCTCCGCCCGCGGCTTCGCCCGCGTTTGCAAAGGAAAACCCGCATAGTTTCCGTTCCCGTGGGATTTCCGGGATAAAAACTATCCTATGTGTTAATCCAAGTTACCCTCTATATGTGTGCTAAATTTCATTGTAATCGGTTCAGTAGTTTTTACGTGAAAGAGTAACAAACATCCATACATCCATACATCCATACATCCTTACAAACTTTCGCCTTTATAATATACTAGACTAGACTAGACTAGACTAGACTAGACTAGACTAGACTAGACTAGACTAGACTAGACTAGACTAGATCTCCGCCCGCGGCTTCGCCCGCGTTTGCAAAGGAAAACCCGCATAGTTTCCGTTCCCGTGGGATTTCCGGGATAAAAACTATCCTATGTGTTAATCCAAGTTACCCTCTATATGTGTGCTAAATTTCATTGTAATCGGTTCAGTAGTTTTTACGTGAAAGAGTAACAAACATCCATACATCCATACATCCTTACAAACTTTCGCCTTTATAATATATATATATATATATATATATATATATATATATATATATATATATATATATATATATATATATATATATATATATATATATATATTAGAAATATTAGATATTAGATATTAGATATTAGATATTAGATTTGGCCGATTTTTCAATCCATGGTTAATACTTATCTTAAATGTCACTCGTAAACTGTCAAATACGGCCAAAGAATACATTTTTGAAATGGTAGTTTAGTATATGTACGGTACGTTATTCGACGAATAAGTATTAACCAAGGATTGAAAAATCAGCCCTCAGGCAAATTAATACGGCAAATGTAAAGAACGCAGATTGATAAATATTAAATATATTCGTGAAATTAAAGAACAAATAGTGTATTCGATCTGAATTTGCGATTTACATCGTATATTTCTGTTCTTTGATTAAAACTATAAATAAAATATGTAGGATCGTTAAAAGTTTTAATCGATGATCGTTTTAATTATGTAAAATTAAGAAAGAGATTAGATATTATAAAAATGAAAATATTGGATAGGTTCAGATATAGATCAGATCAAACTATGTGTCTGTATATTATATTATTTTATGTAAAAGCTAGTAGAAGCAATGTTAAAACAAACCTAAAGCTATCCTATTATATATTAAAAAGTCGAGTCAGTCTCGTCAAGACATTACAAGAATGTAGATGCTGCATGTCAGCTCTACCTCGGTCTAACATCAGCTTTCTGTGGAATCTACTCGACTCGCACTATTCTTGAATATAATAAGCATTACATTTATGATGTCTAAACCTGTGTGTAATAAATGGCCAAATAATCTGTGAATACTGAAAAAAAACTTTAAGATTTTAGGTATATGAGAAATAAAAAGCTCTCGAATCGAATTTTTTATCCATAACAACCGAGTAAATATTTAAACTGATCGGATATAGCCGAATATTACATAATGAAATAAACGTAATTTTAACTGCAAAATGAAATCGCAATTGAAAGCCAGCAATATTCTAAAAGTCGATACAACCTCGAATAAAAACCATGAAGATCAAAACCAGTGATAGAACCTAAACACAAAGACCCATAAAACTTAAAAGGGAACTGAAAAATCTTTGTGAAATGCAAAAGAACTTGTCAATGAATCCAAAATCGGTGGAACCTTAACACGAAAAACAATTCAATTGAGAATCTCTTCCTTTTGGAAGTGAGTTGAAATCAAAAAGCATAAAGGTAACGCAATGAAGTTTAACGGAGTGCAGCTGTGTCAATGTGTCGGAGCGCAAGTTAAAAGGCTGAACACGTACGGTATGCCTTTTACCGTCACCTGGACATTCCAGAGCTACATTGTGGCTAAATTAGTTTTTCCCCCGGCAACTATCGACATCGCTTTATAATGAAACATTAAATTGATAAAGTTGCCTCATATTGGAGAGTAAGTTTATACGAGTTTCTTTTTGTTTATGAGCTTCGTAGTTAAATATTTAAGTTTTAATATTCAGCTTATGAAATTATCAGATGCCTTTTTTATAAAGTCTGCTAACTCTGCTTATGGTATTTTTAAGTACCTTCGTAAACGACCTTGTAAGGTTAAAGGGAAATATTCTATAGGAATGTTCAATAAAACATAATTTAAAATATAATTCTTACCGACTAAAACCCCACTGTGTTTCGTCGAGCCGCTTTAATGATGGGGCCGCGGGTATTGGTTAGAATTCTTCCGCGACTTATATGTAGGTTACCTAAGTTTCATCATAATAAATTTTATGAGAAAATTTACTAGCGAACCTGAATTAATGTTTACTCTGAACAAGATCCTCTGGTAGGCCCAACCTGTGTATTGCTGTAATTAACAAGTACTCGAAGTAGATACTAATTCAATATATGTATGTAATGGGCCTTATAAAATGATTTGCAATAACATGGTGATTATTCTAGGTTTTCTCTTTTCTCTTTATTTTTTTCTATTCAAACAGTCAACCTGAGTTAGTTATTGAGATCACGTAAGGTTTAAATCGTTGGTTATCATTGAACTAAACGCCATGCCTTTGCCAAAAATATAGCAGAAACCGGGTCAGAACAAATTTGAGCATTCCCGATTCATTCGTCATACTTACATGTTCCACCCCATCCAAAATATCCGCAAGCGTATGAGATCAGGAGCCCTCCTGCGAAAATATGTAAACTGCGGATTGTCGCTGCATATACATCATCGTGGTCGGGCAAAACATCTGCCAGCACGCCCCACACTATGCCCAAAACGATGCCGACGAATATAGCTAGAAAAGCCTGAATATATTTTAAAACAATGTGCACCAGTTACAAAATAATTTTGTCAATGACATACATTATATGCAATTATTTATATACAATTCAAAATCGTACTCAACAAGTAATGTATAGGAAAAGAACCAATAATTTCATAAAGCAATTTTTATAATCACTTAAAGCTATTCAATATAAAAGCCCTTTAATATTTCTAAGCGACTTGACAGAAATACTTGTTCTATAATTGATCCTCTTTTTTCATCCGTCCATATTTTATAATACAAAAGCATGTTTATTTTGCTGAATGTTGGATATCGTAAACATGAATTTCAGGGCTTTTCAGCGTTCATTATTTTTTTAATGTATTGGCAATGTTAAAAATGTCAGATGTCACAAAACGTAATTAACTTTTTGTTTCTGAATTTCTTTGATATAATTGAAATAGCTGTTTAATTAATACAATTTTGCGTTACTTAATAAATTGTTAAATAGTTCCTAATTAGATAATAGATAATAATTTACGTTTGTATGATAAATACAAACGTAAATTATTTTTAGTGCCTTTACTTACTATACTTACTTAGTGTCTTTACTTACTATACTATTAGTGCAAATCGATTATAGGAATACAAGTAGAGCTAAATCCCGAGCGGTAACATAGGCACGTTGTCTCTAAATCAATGATAAGTGCTTGTAACTACTTTCCTCATAAAAGTCAGAAAGGTCGCCATCTAAAACGCTCAACGTATTAGAAGTAAGTGCTTTATTGAATTTTACCTTCACTACCCTGTATACGGGGGCGGATTCGTAAAATATAGCGCTGTTGATTACTCCAAACATTCCTTCAGTGAATGCTGTATCAAGACCACCAGCATTGCCAACTAATAAAGCTATGTTACTCTTTGTTCCGAGGCCTCTGGCATCAAATGATATTAGAGTTGGGACCACTACTGCTGGTGACACCGATGCTAATATTGCCCCGAGATGTAAACCTGTATTAATGATAAATATCATTATAAATTATATTGCATGCTGTTCAAATTGAACAAAGGAAATCTGATAGTGTTGAGCTGGGTTTGTATTTATTTCAACTGTATTACTTAATTTATATTTCAGATATATCTAACTCAGTTTTAATTGTTAGTTTGTGTAAAATGGTTTTTGCGATTATATCTATATTTGTAGTGCTGCGCTGCAGTGAAAATTATATCGAAACTAGCTTCCGCCCACGACTTTGTACGTGCATCCCCGTTTTTCCCCGTTCCCGCAAGAATTTCGGGAAATCCTTTCTTAGCGGATGCCTACGTCCTAACATCTACCTGCATGCCAAATTTCAGCCCGATACGTCCAGTGGTTTGTTGATAGATTACTATATCAGTCACCTTTGAGTTTAATATATATACAGATAATAGTGCTTGCTCACAATTGACGCTTTTCTTCAGAATATATTCCCCTACTTTGTAACTTAGCTAATCTTTTTAATATTCTTTGGTATAAGAAATTAACATTTTACGGCGTTCAATTTACTTAAGTTCATAGTCTTAATGAATCTGATGGCGAGTGGCCGCTTAGTAGTAACGAGGTTATTTTGTTAACGATTTTCACTTACCCCAGTACCAAGGGAACTCGAGAAAAATAAAAGTAAAGAAGGCCGTCGACAAACACTCGATGATCCAAGGAAGCGTGGCCAATGTAAAAACTTTCACTGAATTGTGTTTTATGTAGTCCCAGTTCCACGTCAACGGGCCCTTGGTTAAAATAATTACTGGATAAATTCTCCTAAAACATGTTTCAAAACTTTAACTTGATTACAGGTCTTGAGTTACAGTCCTGTAAAGTTCGGTAACATTATTAACTGAATTTTTCTTTTACTTGCTTTGTTTAAGGTTGTAAATGTACCTACTTATAGGCACGCAAATGTACCTACTCTCTCTTAAATGTATCTTTCCGTTCAGTTAAATCGAAGAAAAAGTAAGAAGTTAATCCAAGAGTATACATACGTAATATTTTTAAAATACGTTAATTGAAAATTTCTTGGGTTTCGTCCTCAATACGAAGATTACATTAATTAAAATTTGTGTTCCAATGTTCCTGATTACAAGAACAGTATCGCTTTTAATAATTATTCGGAGAAGCAACTCGACATAATGCGCCTGAATATTTTGCGTGAGAGTGGCAGTAAATTCCTTTTTATGTCCATATTAATTCCTTTTTGAAATTATACATTATTATTTACCTTAAATGATAGTCAAGAACATTTGCAGAATCATTTCCAAGAATATTGATGGGTAGAAAAATCTTGCTCAGTGTTCCAACAAGGACCATGCCGACAACTGCATTCACTTTTGTATATCTCTCTAAAGTATGGCCGAATATATACCCAGTGAGCACTAATGCAGCCATGTTGAAAATGTAACCTCCCGGTAATACCACTTTGCCAAAAATAAACCATGATGTTGTCCAAAGCGATAGACCTGAAATTCAAAATATTCACTTATTAAAACACAGGAAATAGAAGCTATTTTGAAATATTTTGTATTTCGGTTTGTGGAAGGATACCTATCTTGTAGCTGTACGAGTACTGTTTGAGAAAACTTAAATGACGCTAAATAAACTTTTACCGATAACAATAAGGCCAATATTGGCCCCTCTTGATCATACCCATATGCAAATAAAGTTTTAAAAGTTTGAACATATTTTTCACAGGGACATGGGTAAATGCACTCATATCAACTGTGCAATAAAATAAGGAAACAAAATTTGTTGGAGGCGACAACGGAAACGAGAGCTGCGGCTACATACCTAGTGGTGTTCATTCTCAGATTCGCCATTTCATATTTCACACATTTTTATTTATGGCAAGTTGAAATTCACGATTTCATTGCGATGTTTTTTTTTTAAATTAAATAAAATGCAGTTATTTTATCTTTATAAATTTAATTATTACTTATTTATTGGACTGGTTTTACATGATGAAATTTTGTATCGAAAAGTTACATTTTTCTTCGAGTTTGAATATAAATATATAGATAAAGGTTTGATATATATGTTATGTTTTCCTGCCTTATACCGATAAGTCAGATACATTACAAATGAGGCTCATGTTTTCAGCCCTTTTTCGCAGTATTCTAAAATTATACACATTACAAAGCTATTTTCTACACGTGGATAAGCATTTATTGTGATTTTTTTCATGCTGGACATATGAGGAGACTGTTCTTTTAGTTTCATGCGACTTGATAAAAAAATATTGATTGGTACCAATGTTATCAATCATATAAGGCGTGACAACGAGTATTAATTTAAAGACTTTATTGTTTGCGTTTGCGTCTTTAATATTTGCTGTTGTTCGAGCTTTGCATTTTTTACTAAACGAAAATCAATAAAGGGCTTTGTTGTGTTGCGGCTTTAAAACACTAAATAGTTCAAATAAAATTCTTGTGTTATTACACATTGGCTTAAGCCTATCAGCTTAATAAACTAAGAATGTTTATATTCAATTTTATTACTTTCATTGAAATATAAGCTAATTAAATTTTGTACGAGAATATTTACAGACAGAAAGGTAGGTTTTACAATTGGCCAACCTGTCAAACTCACTTTCTCCTACCGATGTAATTGAAATTAAGGTTTGAGTTAAGAGTTTAATAAAATTTAAGAGCTACTCAATTTCTTAAAGTAACACTAATAATTAATTAATATTTCGTTTGAAACAACAACACTAATAATTAATATTTCATTGCTTACCGCAAATGACAATAGCGAGGTATTGTTTTAATTCTGAAGCTGTAGGTAAAGTGGGGCAATATTCTCTCAGTTTACATTTCTCTTTCGTTTCGTCACTCTGGATGCTGAAATATGATAAGATATTTTTAGAATTTTTGGTTTTTGTACTAAATATATGGCTATATAACCTGATACATAGGTAATTCTCTATTCTATACTTACTCACGTTTTGGGAGATCCAATATCAAATCTTATTGATTTTCGCGGGGAAAGGTTCACTTGACAATTGTCTGTAAAAAGAAGTTGAATACTTTACACAATTCAGAGGGTGCAAACACCACCTTACAGATTTATCAAGAGACAATTTCTATACTATGTACCGTCAGTGGTGTTCTAGTTCATTGAAATGTTACATTTTTTAGGCCTAACCTTGCGTTTTTTAGAGGACGTAATTTTGTTTTTTTTTATATGTAGGGGGGGTCAGTGTGAAGCTAAAACCAAGTTTGTGGGGTCGCCACCCTTGTCCCACGGCCGCCATCTTGAAAATAGCGTATGGAATGGTTTTTACGATATATCTCTTAAACTATTTATTTGATAAAAAAATATCGTTAACATTATTTGTTGCAAATTAAATTCTCTACAACTTTGGTCCAGTAACTTTTTGTCGTAGTAAATGTAAACATCTCTAATTTCTGAACGAAAATGTTCAGAAATTAGAGATGTTTATATTTTTCAATAAAACTTTTTTTTATAATTTTACGAAGAAATTATATCAGACCATTTTTGTAGATTGTTTTTCGAGGAACAACTTTTACCTACAACATTTTTTCATTACGTCAATAGCTAAGGTTTTACAGCGCTCAGAAGTGAGTACTATTTTTAAGTAGTAACTATACATAATATATTGGCTATTGGCTCTTTTCCCAGACTCCACAACAATGGAAGCACACTGTAGAACATTTCAGCCCTGCTTTTCGACGTAAAAAAAACGCGCTTCCAGACTCTATCTCCTGGGTGGTGGGGAAAAGATTCAATAATTAATTATTAATGATATTCCAAAATTAATTATTAAAATTATTATACTTAATAACAAAAAAAAATTACTGCTGACAAATTATTATTTACACACATAATATAATTATACTGTATAGATCAGAGCACTGAAAATTAGTACTCACTTCGGAGCGCTGTAAAACCTTAGCTATTTACTTAATGACAAAATGTTGTATGTAAAAGTTGTTCCTCGAAAAACAATCTACAAAAATGGTCTGATATCATTTCTTCGTAAAATTATAAAAAAAAGTTTTATTGAAAAATATAAATACATATCTCTAATTTCTGAACATTTTCGCTTATAAATTTTTTATTTATAGTTCTCCGACAAATAGTTACTGGACCAAAGTTGTAGAGAATTTAATTTGCAACAAATAATGTTACTCAATGTTTTTCATCAAATAAATAGTTAAGAGATATATCGTAAAAAACATATCAACCGCTATTTTCAAGATGGCGGCCGTGGGACAAGGGTGGCGACCCCACAAATTGGTGATAGCTTCATACTGACCCCCCCTACACATCAAAAAAATAAAATTGCGTTCTCTAAAAAATGCAACCCCAAATGTAACTTTTCAATGGAGTATTCATATTATTAAGAAACAAAACAAAACATTGTATTCTTTCATCTGGGATATCTCTATCTAGTTACTAGGTATATTCTCAAATGTGAAATACATACTATGGTATTCATTGCTTACAACTGATAATGTTGAATTTAAATCTCAAAAAAAGTAACTTCCTGGTATTGTTAATACCGATTGCAAGAAACAATGCAAAAAACATGCTTATAATATGATAAACTGAAATTGGTCTCGATCAGAGTAATATTTAAAATTATCAACTTGGAGCAATTATTAAATTTATGTTTTATTGAATTAAATATCTTGAATTTAAGATGCAGGTTGCACCCAGGCATATGCAAAGTTTTTAAGATGGAGATTAAGTGATGAACTTATTTTAAAAGTTGGTTATATTAGTTAGTAGGAACAATATTTTTTTCAAACTTACCTGTGGGTTGATGTCTGGTTTCCATACTTTCACATAAGGTTTGCACATTAAGTTAAATTACCACTTAATTTGAAAATATTATATGCAAGACAAATATTTACTTATCAGAAACAATTCGAATTCCACAATACCGGTTATCTTTTTTATTAATACATTTCGTAGCCTGTGCACTGGCTGACTTCAATTGCCATAATAGAAAATATATTAATCACCGTCGTTCAAGAGTTAACGACGTAGTGTTCAGCGTACAATACGTACAACAGTTTGAAAATAATCAATTGTGAGTTATTCAACAAATGCCGTTTGGCGACGAACATGCGTGCCATTGAC
The DNA here is from genome assembly GCF_061535455.1 of Colias philodice. Lineage (NCBI taxonomy): Eukaryota > Metazoa > Arthropoda > Insecta > Lepidoptera > Pieridae > Colias > Colias philodice. The sequence goes on from NC_143087.1 coordinate 7,806,251, forward strand.
TACACCAACGTATGTTGTGACTGAGATATTGTGCCAAGATTATTGTAGTCAATCATGTTCCTTGTATCATTAATTGCTACATCGAGAGTCGTAGAATTTTACTCCCATAACAACAATAATTTATTAATTCATTAACGTCTGCTTCCAATTTTTATTTGCAGTTTAAAATGTATTTGACCGATTAAAAATATTATTTCCATGTTTAGATTTGGCTCTGATTCAATACAACTCTTAAAATTAGTTTTCAAAACCTTGGGTTTGTTATAGTTTCTATCGTACTTCTTGTGGAGGAAACCGTTGCGTCACTATGCATATTTATAACACGCCAAATGACTTTTGACGATATAGACAGTTTTTGTTTCCGAGGCAGCCCTTAGCTATTTATATACATAGTTGTTTAGTTAAAGCTTTTCTAAGGCGGTGGTTTAGGTTCCCATTGAATATCTGTACACGTAGATTGCATGTTTGTTTTAGTATGAAACTTTACGCTGCTGTACAGAAGAAGTTAAAGGAAGTCATTCCAGCAGCAAACAATATCGCGTGGTCGGAAGCTTCTTTCATGCAAGTTGGGCTCCCACGTTGTTGGCAAACGGCAGGCCTCTTAAAGAGTTGGCAATTTGTGTTGTACCGCCCGCCGGATACTGGATGCTCATTAAGTATGAACGCCGTCATCAAGACACATCTTTGGTAGAAAAACGACATTTAAGAGCAGCACTCTTCAAGAATAAACGGCCCTGGTAGGGCGCTTTTGAAGAGCCACCGCTACAAAGTGCATATAAATTGCGCTGCGAAATTGAAGCGGAGATATAAAAAGAAAGTCGCAGTTAAACTTTTGAAAGGCAAGCTATAGGCATCCCACTTTAAAATCCACAGGGACTTTGAAAGGGCATAAAAAGATGCACTTTTACTCAGCTAGAACATTATTGTTGGAAAAATGTTTCTTTACCTAGCAATTCCTATTTTCTACGTAAATATAAAACGGTCCATGAATTGAAAGATTTTTAAAACTAGATGTTTTCCAAGTTACTTAGGATGCTTTATTTAGGATTTATAAAGCTGGCATTTTATAAAGGGTATATCAACAATAAGTAAGGTTTTATGAACTAGGTACAATAAAAGAGTACAAACAACAATTTTTAATTCGTTTAAGTAAATCATTAAAAATAACAATGATTATATCTTATGTGAGCTTGCAAAATGATACTTCGCAAGAAACAAAAGCTTTATACAATAACTTGGTTACTTGTGAGTTGTGCACACAAGAAAGACCGTTCAAGTTTGCTTGATTCATTTCATAATAAATTTTGTATCTTGTGTTTATTCGGATCGTAACGAACTATTATTTTTGTTTACAATGTTATGTAACTTATTAATAGCCGGCTTAATAATTCAATAACTATTAAGCCGGCTATTAATTTATTATATGAGTTAATAAATTTTTTATTTAAGAAATTTGGGTAATTGAACTTATTTTATATTTTGTATAGGTCCCTTGTTTATATAGCAGTTTACACCCTTTTCAATGTCAAACAAACTGAATCAATAGGTACAAAAAATTGTTTGTAGACATGTTTCTAATCAAAAATGGGATTCGGGATAAAGCGGGATTGTAGAATAGTAAGATTAGGAGGCGTTGGCTTCTTACTTATTTTATGGAACTGTGTATTTAGTAACGAAGTAAAATTCGTGCTCGCATGATTTTAATTTATTATATTACTTTATGTAAAGTAACACACTGCAATGTTTACTTCACTCATAAAATTATTTAAAAAAAATAGAGCGTATGTGCGCTCTAAGGTTTTTTTACTTCTGATACGCCAAGCACACGTATCAGAAGTGAAACTTCTTTGACAAAATTCAAAGATACTAAAATCGTCGCCTCACTCCATGACATGACGCGATCTTGAAATTTTACTCTCAACACGACTAAAGAAGTTTCTTTTCAAAATGCTCTATATCTTATAGAAAATAAATTAAAACAACATTTCTTAATTTCGCTCTTGAAGAAAGAGCTCAAACTCTTTTAACTCACAAATATTTGCAATGGAAAACAAGATAAGATTATAAAAATTTTATGCAATTTTGCATTCCGTTTATTCGGTTTTATCGCACGAGGTAAAGCAATTTGTAGCGCAAATACGTTGAAAGGTCGATACGGAATTGGAAGCCTCCAATTATAGGTGCATCCGGTGGCGGTGCCTTGTTTCCGACCTGAAGCGACCGTCAGCCGCCAGCCGCCTCACACACCCGCAAGAACTTGATCATTTTATTTTATTTTCCTATTCCACCAAGAAATTGTTTCTTTATTGCTTTTGCGCTGATTTAAATAATGTGTCACCTGACTTTGTTTTAATGATTCACCCATTCTCTATTATTTGCTTTCTTTTAAGTTATGAAAATATTGTATAACATTATGTCGCTTCTTGTTACACGAATGATGACAAATACTTTTGTATTATTTTGTACCAAATAGTTACAAAATTCCGACTAATTTTTGCTTCAATCTTATAATATTCAAAGAATAGAAGCATTAATATTCTTATATCATTTCATTTATAATGCATATTCATGAACTTACATTGAGTCAGTATTCGATGTCAATAACTGACCCTTTTCTTCAGTGACAGACTGTTAGCCGTGTTTTGTTTAAATACGAAATAGAATGCATATTTATGTTTTAAATACATAGGCTTTTTTATGTCAATACAATGATTTGAGACTATTCCACAATATAAAGAGAGTTAGTAGGAATATACAGCAATAGCTATGATCCATTGAAATGTTACATTTTTTAGGCCTGACCTTGAGTTTTTTAGAGGATGCAATTTTATTTTTTTGATGTGTAGGGGGGGTCAGTGTGAAGCTAAAACCAAGTTTGTGGGGTCGCCACCCTTGTCCCATGGCCGCCATCTTGAAAATAGCGGTTGAAATGGTTTTAACGATATATCTCAACTATTTATCTGATAATAAAACAATTTTAACATTATTTGTTGCAAATTAAATTCTCTACAACTTTGATTCAGTAACTTTTTGTCGTAGAACTATAAATAAAAAAGTTATAAGCGAAAATGTTCAGAAATTAGAGCTATTTATATTTTTCAATAAAACTTTTTTTATCATTTTACGAAGAAATGATATAAGACTATTTTTGTAGATTGTTTTTCGAGGAACAACTTTTATATACAACATTTTTTCATTACGTCAATAGCTAAGGTTTTACAGCGCTCAGAAGTGAGTACTATTTTTCAGTAGTAGTCCTGGGTTGTGGGGAAAAGATTCAATAATTAATTATTAATAATATTGTAAAATTAATTATTAAAAATATTATTATAACAAAAATAAAATAATTACTGGTGACAAATTATTATTAGTACACACATAATATATCGTATTCTGTATAGTAAAGAGTACTTAAAATAGTACTCACTTCGGATGGCTGTAAAACCTTAGCTATTTACTTAATGAAAAAATGTTGTAAATAAAAGTTGTTCTACAAAAAACAATCTACAAAAATGGTCTGATATAATTTCTTCGTAAACTTATAAAAAAAAAGTTTTATTGAAAAATATAAACATCTCTAATTTCTGAACATTTTCGCTGATAACTTTTTTGTTTATAGTTCTACGACAAAAAGTTACTGAACCTAAGTTGTAGAGAATTTAATTTGCAACGAATAATGTTCACATTGTTTTATTATCAGATAAATAGTTTAAGTGATATATCGTAAAAACCATTTCAACCGCTATTTTCAAGATGGCGGCCGTGGGACAAGGGTGGCGACCCCACAAACTTGGTGATAGCTTCACACTGACCCCCCCTACACATCAAAAAAATAAAATTGCGTCCTCTAAAAAATGCGACCCCAAATGTAACTTTTCAATGGACCACTAATAATATAATATAATTATGATAAGTTAATACTGAAATATTTTGACTTATCAAAGATAAAATGTATAGTCCAGGATCCTTCGCCCATTTTTGCAAGTGATTACTATCAAGCTAATTTTCCGTGAGTAGCTTTATTTTGATGAGATGCCAAAATAGGTATAATATCCTGTACGAAACTCTCGATTGTGGTAGCTAACAGAGGTAACAAGGATAAAATTTTTTGAGTTGATAGTAATCAAGTGTAAAAATGGGCGATGGATCCTGAACTAGTAGAAGTGAGAAAGTGTCATAACGTAGAAGTCGAACTCTACAATAAAGCTTTGTTTAGTTTTAATCAATGGGATATTGTTATAAGTGTACCTACTAAGAAACTATTCCTTCATAGTAATTCATATCCCCAGGACTCAGAACCATATTATAAGATGAAGACATTTGCTATATTTAAATTTTTGCTTTATTAAGTGACATTATATACTTTTTAACTCTACCTAAAGAAAAAAAAACAGCGAGAAGAAAAGTTGCTTATTTGAATATTTTAGCATTATTTTAAGGAAATTCCTCGCGGCCTAAATAAAATTACTGAAATGGTCCGAGTTGTTCAAATTAAGCATAAAACAAGGATTCTTCCGTTCCCCTTTTCGTCAGAGTTACCAAATGTTGAAAAGGCATAATAATTATTGTTATTTACATTTTGTGTTGAACCACCTGGCGCCCATTAGGTATGAAATTATAACGCATTTTTATGAACAAAACATCTAAAGTACATAATATAAATATAAAAAATATATTACATAATAAGTTTTAAATATAATCTGGTTCATAAACATAATATTATAAACTATGCAGGCATACAAAATTGTTTGTGCACTTTGATATGCAATTCAAAGAGGAGTTTAACGCGATACCTACTAAATCTTTGTTAATTTAACATATATACCTATACATACAAGAAAAATCTAACAATTGTAAATATTAGAAATGACGTTATCATTCCCAAAAGTTGGATTTGCGTGGTCACAAAAATCCCTTTTAATTGAAATTTTTATTGGTGTAAATATTTTATTACTGAATAAATGAAAGCTGCTGCAAAAAGTTTTCTTACTTTGCTGTAGTAGTCACTAGATATATTGTAAAACGGTTGAATGATAAGTCAGAAATGTAGTAGCTAATTCTATTTGGATATTCGCGAAGCACGTAGATATCGCATTTCGTAGCATCGCAATAATTTACGGCGGGGTGATCTGGGATGGATAGTCGGGACTTCATGAAGGCAGTCCGTGTAACAGATATTTAGAACCATACGTGACCCTTTGTTTGCTCCTCTAAATTTCCAACTCACAACGCGCTCACGTGGAATTTTTCATTCTATTGTTTGAATTCATGTTTACGACGGTGATGTTTTTTCAGAGCTTAGATAAATAGATTAAACGAAACGTATAGCACAGAAACAGCGTCAGTATAAATACGAATAAGCCTGCTTTCGGTTGGTTTAAGTTAGATGAAGTAATCCACTGTAAGCCATTAATTTTATTCAACACTTTTCAACGAACGGCTTTAAAGTTTCTTGGTTCACATGTGTTTCAAAAGATTGTGGATGATAAAAGATTCCTTAACCGGAATTTTGTCCATAATTTAAATAAATACTAGCATCTTTAATTTTTTTCGCAATTAAGAGATTCAATGTACATTTTATTGCGACAAATAAAATAATTTGGGTTTGATTCGAAAATGCTTAAACACAATAAACAATCACTGGGGAAATTCTCCCCATACAACACTGTGTTATTACGGAATGTCCCTAGACAAGGAGTTAGGTATACGTTCTTTATCTATCTATCTTAATTGAGTGTAAGAATTTCCAAGGGACGTCTTCCAGTTCGCATCCCGTTACAATTATTTATACTATATGGATTCCAAAATCTAATATAAAATGTTCAAGTGCATTAAATAGGTAGCTGTTTATTAATATTTGTATAAGAATATATCTCTAAAATCGTGGTCGCTGTTTTTACGGTGTAATATTTCACATTTAAGAAAATTTTAAGATGACAAAATGATTCTTTTAACAATTATTTCGTTAATAATTTATATTAAAAATGTTCATAGTACTTTTACACTTGTTTTATTTCATTCTTAATAAATTCTGTTTATTGTGCCTATTTAATTTTGCATCCATCGCATTAGTGGCGCAAAAATATCGGAAAATTCCTGAAAGGTTGAAAATTATGCCATGGTCGCTTTTAAAAGCTTTTATTTTTTAGTTCTATTTATTTTAAATGAAGTTATTTTCTTTAACCAGACATAGGTACTTTGCTTTATATATATTTAAATAGAGTAGATACCACTAGTGGGAACCCTGTAAATGCCAGCATAATAATATGTTCTTATACAGTCTCTAATTTATCTCTATACCATATTTCTTACAGATACGATTAATTTTGTTCTTGTTTAAGTTTTTTCTCTTTTGTCTTGATAAAAAATAGTCCATGACCATAACAGATTCTCAAAAGTAATTAAACATCGTGTATGAACTGTTAACGTTATTTGAATAAAAATTATTACATTTTAAACGTCACATTTCTTATCCCATTTCCCAAACTTATGAATGTATTCGATATTGCAATGATGATTGAACCTTATTGTATATAAATCTGCAATCAAACTACGAGTTGTTCGCATAATGAAATATACAGGGCGCAAATGTGAATGCTCATAATAATCGGTCCGCGCTACGCCCCGGAGGAATTTAATTCTTCTCGAGATCAGACGTCTAACAGCACTCACATTCTCTGCATTTGTCCATGTAACAATAATAGACTATTTCTAAATAATCTTTTCCAGTAACATTTTGTAAAAGTCTTACACAATGTGAATCATAAAATGTACTTTACTGTTATGACCCGTGAAAAAAATCCCATAAAGCGTTTAATTTATATCTAAGAATGCTTACCCACACATATTATACAAATTCACAGTTTTGTTGAATTATTCCACAATTTATATCTAGGTAAGTTTAAAGAACATAAACAATCATTTTTTCGTTTGCGTAAGATAAGACTTGTAATTTTATAGTATTGTTTTTTATCGTTATTGGAATACAAGCTGAAGTTATTGCTAAATAAACCTTGTTTTTTCATATATACTGAAACAGGTTTTAAACACCAAAAAATCAACTATGCATATTGAATAAGCATTATGAAGAAAAATGCTTTTATATTACCTATGTGGTTTCATCCGACGGTTTTCAGCGCAGTGTTAATTAATTAATAGTAAGTATCGTATCCCCTATACGATACTTACTTAAAATTATTTAGAAAGTTCACATATCTCATCCGGAATACCAAACCTAATCGCTTAATAACATAAGAGATTTTCGTTTTGTAACAGCAGTGGTGTTCGTGCAGAACATCAATGGAATTTTGTAAAAATTATAACCTTATCATGAAATTGCTAAGACGGTAACAGGCAATGGCATATAATGCCCTTATCGGGTTACTACTGAAAATCAACGTCCCATCCATTACGGCAGGGTAAGGACCGTGAAATCTATCAGCAATTTGACGCAACCACGTAAATTATGTTATGCAAATTGGATCGTTATTGAGCTTTCCCGCCATTCAAGAATGCTTTCCCTATAATAGAGAATAAATTATGGATATTATGGGAAAGATTTTAGGTATGTCGTAAAAGATAAGATGAGAAACTTGCCAATTAGTAGGTATTGATTTTAGGTTTACACGAAATGGTTCCTATTCCTAACTCTTAATAGCATTACTTCGCAAGTACTGACTTCTATTTGCGTCCTAATCTTGATCATTTTAATGAATAAGTTATTTATAAACACATGTTCGGAGAGTCACTGTAAGACATAAAATGTCTTACAGTGACTCTCCGAATAAAATGCATTTACGATATAAACATCGTAAATGCAGATGCAAATTAGCAGATATATTCACTGCATGCTTTATAATTTAATATTACAGTCACAAGATTGAGTAAAACCAACAAAAAAACAGCCACCAAAAAAAATCATAAGCGCAGCAATCTTTTGTTTTATGTTTAATTAACAGGTTGTTATTTTATAGAATTATATATTCATTTCTATATATGAACCTAAGCAATGGACTAACAGATAAACAAAAAATGTAGCGAATTCAAAAGTTTAAGTTTGGAATAAATTTAGTCGTATTTCGTATTGTGCCATATTACATTTTGCATATTCCTTTTATTCCACTTGACGAGAATTTCCATGACAATGTCGGTGCTTAGAAGCTATATATTCTTACAAAATATAATATAGCAAGACTTAGGTACGCTTAGCGGTGCTTAGAAGCTATATATTCTTACAAAATATAATATAGCAAGACTTAGGTACGCTTAGCGGTGCTTAGAAGCTATATATTCTTACAAAATATAATATAGCAAGACTTAGTTACGCTTAGCGGTGCTTAGAAGCTATATATTCTTACAAAATATAATATAGCAAGACTTAGGTACGCTTAGCGGTGCTTAGAAGCTATATATTCTTACAAAATATAATATAGCAATAGGTAGCAAATGCTATGTGTATATATGGGAGGGATAGAGAAATATTAGAGATAGGTTAGAAATAACTAAGCTTGAAAGTACCACAAGATATTAGATAAAACACGAACAGTTTAGGTATGAGAGCGAGGTCGAACGTTTATTCGCGTTCACACAAAGCAATAAAAACTGTTCTACCGCGATGAATTTATGTAGACATGAAATGCCTGCGCTAACGCTCGACATTCATTACAGATTTATCAAATAACTTGAGAGCTTCGGCCGTTGAAAGTATTTTCATTTCCTTTCACTTCGAGGACGACACTTAGCATTATAACAATTGCGGTTAGCGTGAAATCAACCGATACAAGTAGCTCTGATCTTGAACCGATTCAATATGCTCAAGCAGTTTCGTGGTCGGGTTCAGTTAACAATTAAAATTTTATTCCTTGAATGAATTTCGTGTTTATTCTAAAAATAACGTGAAAGGTTAGTAAGCATGTGATTGATGAGTTTAAAAATAAATATTGTGGCAGCGTCAGTTTATTTGGCGATCGAATTGGAACTCAGATTAAGTTATTCTCTATGACATATCTATAAAATGATAAATAAGGAAGCGGAAAGTAGTAAAGAATTAGCAAAAGTTATGTTTGAAAAAATCATTCTCATAACAGAATTATATTAAAAGGGAAGTTGTGCCTCAACATTTTTTAATTAGAAGCTATAGAGTCGATTTAATGCAGGATTCTGCTTTTAATTTCATAACAGCGATTTTAAAAATGTCACATATTCAACCAGCTCTCATGTTTGCGTGAAAAAGAGTTTATTAAACTACATTTTTTAAACTCCCTGTCGATTTTGCTGTACGGTGGAAAAATGAAAGCAAATACTGACGCAGCTCTTGATGGACAGGACATTCATCGCATATAAGTGTCCGCTACATAAAGTCGAAAAGCTACACGTTGCCTCGATTTTTATTACAGGCGAATCAAATTTGTATATTTACCTATTTATATTCGTGGAGTTTTCAGAGGTTTATCTATATGAAAAGATATTATAGTAATTTTGAGTATTATTATGTATGTCTCAGTGAAATATATTATTTTTCACTTCTAATAATCTACAGTCTGTATAGTCATAACTTAAAGACAGATGTAATGAACGAAATTGTAATGTTTCTGCTTTTCCAATGTAACTTTATGTTTTTGACCTAAAATTTCCTCCGATTCTCCGCTAGAGTGGAAAATATTCCTAAATATATCCCTTGGTACTGATCTTGCAAGAAAATATTGTTCAACTGAGATACAACTTGATCTAGTTAAAGATAAAATACATTTATATTTTATGTAAACTTGTTTAACCTTAGCGAGGTTTCCCAACACCGTGAAAAGTTTATGTGGTACCCTCTGCGTGCTTGATTAATGAACTCTTAGTACAATTACAATATATTAAACGTTTATGTGTGTATAAAATGGGATAAACAAGGAAAATCTACTTTATAAACTCAAAACCAATACCAAGGGTCACGTTGAAAAATAAATGCAGAGAAAAATTATTTTCGTTATTTACATTGCCCGTATATTCCAGTGAAATATTTGCTTGCAAAGCGGGTAGGACGCTTGGAGTAAAGTTTATTTTTTAAATTAAAGTTATATTTATGATTTCATAACATACTTTTATTAATTATTTGCTTTAATTTGCCAAATTATGAGCGGGGTTATTGCCCTGTAGTATAGTAATGCTCTGGATTTATTTTTTAAATGGATATTGTGTATAATTAATGTGTTGAATGTGTACTGTAAAAGTTCCATCACAATTGAAACATACATTTGGGAGATTAGCCAAAATAAAGAAATAACAGAGTAAAATGTTAATCTAATTATGTTTTATTTTTAAAGTCTGTTTGTTCAAGTAGGACTGTACTCTACAATACCTCTTCCATTCAATCCTACGCAATTTAATACCTATTTAATTGAAAATAAACTGTTGTTGTAACACTTCAACTTTACTAGCCTTTGTTGTCTTTCCATGATCAGAGAAAATCGGATCAGAGATAACAAATATGTTGTACCTTTGTTCAAGTTTTCTGCCCAGAAGGAATTGGTCATGAAATCTGTTGCTGAGTTCAGCAAATACGTCCTCCACATCCACATCACAAAGTTATAGATGTGTTGCCAGCATAGAATAGAAAATTTCATTTTTTATAAGATTATGGCAAAAAAATGTAGCACTCTATATTTACGTCTTTTTCTATGTAGCCCGTAACTTCATTGTGAATATGACTTAATTAATAAGTATCTAAGTAGTTAAATCAATTAACACGAAATCACTCTTATTATCGGCAATTAATTACTAAAGTGGTTGAATACGAGATATCTTTATGTACGTAGTATCTACAACAAGCGGTAATCAAATGTATTGAGTGGCTGTGTGTGGTGTACGATCCTATATAGTTGTCACTTTATGGATACAACGAGCTTACAATTATAATTGAATTGATTAAGCTGCTTAGAATCTCCATAATGCGAATTACTGCATTATCGTGTTTGTAGTCTTGCTCCTATGAAATGTGAGATAAAATAACAAGAGATCACACTTTAATAACTATAAAAAAAGGAATAAAAGCTTAATCTTAATATAATGTATTGCTGAGCTGGATTCTTTATTATGCGAATGAAATATATTTTATTTTACAAAGTTATCCTTTATTAACAACGCGAAACTTTTATTGTGTATCACAATCCCGTCGTTAATTCTTTTTAAGTAAATTGACAGCCACTTTATGTTTTGGTTTCGTTCAATATAAAGTTACTCGAATAATATTTTACACTCGCGAAGCGGAAAAATCTAATTAACCTTCCGCTTCGCTGCCGATATCACGAAGGGCAAGTTTATTTTACAACAATTATTATGAATCGTCATTTACATTATTAAAACGTTTATATCAATATTTAACTCTGTTCTCCATACATTTAAGAATGCTTTTTGAAGTCTGCAAATATTAAGATGCTATTTAAATAATCATTTGTCTAGTCATAACGTCACATTGAACTTCAAAATGAATTTTTGATTTTGAATCGACTAATTGAAAATAGGATAGTGTATCTACGTATAGTTGATTACGAGTAGTAATTAGCGCGTTAGTATTGGAAAAATCTTTTCTCTGTAATCTGAGTTCAATATCGTATGTAAATTAAACGCACTCATTTACAGTCTGCACTCGGAATAGAACAAGTAGAGCGCGTAAACTATCTAACAATATCATGCATATGCATAGCGTAGCGAGGAAAAGATTAAACTCATTATCACAAATTACGATATTTTGGCACTAGAGCTGTTTTAGCGTTTATTAACATTACTCGAGCACCAACCACTACAAAATAAAGCCACATTGCCAAAACGTAAACCATACATTTTTATCTTATGAAATAAATAAAGCAAGCCAATTAAGGCAACACTCCGATCGTCGTTACGATGAAAAGCTTACCAGATAACCCGGTTTAATGGCATACAGAAAAAGCAGCGACTACTTATTTAACCACTCATTAACATCCTAACGCCGCATAAAACACCTGCTGCAGTGCCTAGAATTACACTTTCTTTAAATAATGAGTGTTGCAACATTTACTTAACTGATAACGTAACTGTTGGTATTTAAACCCTACATGTGATATAAATGTAAGGTCGTTAATTAAATGGAAGTTTGTTTTAAAAGAGGATGGAAAGACAATAATAAAGAGTAGTATTTTTCGCTTTTCTCAAGGGTTTTCGTTCGAGCTTCATTATTTATTTCAACTTAATTTCAGTACCTACAAAGATTTTTTGAATATAAATTATTTTAATTAAACTATTTTTAGACGGATCGATTCGGAGTTGTATTTATTTTAGAGTTAACGTTTTATGAGTAAATTGTAGTACTTAGTATTATCTATTGGTCATGAGTTATAAATAATAGCATAGAGAATACAATTTACAATTAATTTAACAAACCATTAATTAATAACAATTTTCACTTAAATGCCTGAAAATGTATATTTATATTTCTTGGTTGTTTTATTTGAATAAATTAGATTTATATAAGTAGGGACGGGACTGTCATAATTATTATGTAATGAACTTTTGTTCAGATGTTGCTCCGTGATTATATTAATTCTTATTCAACGAATTGTTATCAGCTATAATGCATTTCCTTTTTCCTAAAAGCACTAGTGTAAAATTTGATCAAAATACCGACAAGAATAGACGACAAGATGCGAATTACTCGCAGTAAGTCAGTACAAATCATTCAAAGGAAGTGCAGATTCATGGGAGCCAATTTGCAGTAGCTATGTATTCCGACGGGACGCTGTCACAAATCTGCGTTACTCAAATTTAGGTATCTAACGACGTAACTTTGTTCGCGGCAATATCACGCTCACGTAAACATAGCGCATTCCATTTTATAGACCATCTTCATACTTGATATTATTTTTAATTTTTGATATTATGTATTTTTATTGAAATTGATTCCAGAAGATTACTAGGAACTTTAAAAATTCATTTTGTTACTTTTATTAGTAGGTACGATCCTAATAAGTACCTATGTTAGTATATTCAAACAACTTAAAAAAGTGTGACTATTTTACATCATTATTTCATTGAATAATAATCTATGAATTGTATACAATATCAAAGCTTTTTAAGAAATGAAGAATTATTATCATACATATCATATGATGTTACCGGCACTGTATTAAATCCGGCATTGTATACAATTCTTAGTAAATGTATGTTATTCCGAAAAATAGTCGGAATGAAATAAATTATAGGTATTCGTCACATAACACATTACCTAGGATACTCTTAAATCTGAACTTTTCCTACGTAGCAAACACATTTGCAAGTGTGGGTAGTTTTTGGGGTAGCTATTAACCAATATGAGGTCAAAACTAAAATCCAAGAACGAAAATTTGACATCTTTTTGTCATAGGTGTAATTTTCTTAATAATAAAGAAGTAAACTAAAATAAAATAACAGATTTTCGTCGGCGCCATCTTGGATTTTATTTTTGACCTCATATTGGTTAATAGCTACCCCGAAAACCATGAAAATGACACCCATGACGAAAAGATGTAAAATTTTCGTCGGCGCCATCTTGGATTTTAGTTTTGACCTCATATTAGTTAATAGCTACCCCAAAAACCATGAAAATGACACCCATGACGAAAAGATGTAAAATTTTCGTCGGCGCCATCTTGGATTTTAGTTTTGACCTCATATTAGTTAATAGCTACCCCAAAAACCATGAAAATGACACCCATGATGAAAAGATGTAAAATTTTCGTCGGCGCCATCTTGGATTTTATTTTTGACCTCATATTGGTTAATAGCTACCCCAAAAACCATGAAAATGACACCCATGACGAAAAGATGGCAAATTTTCGTCGGCGCCATTTTGGATTTAAGTTTTGTCAAATTGCTTTACCCCACCAATCCGTTCAACAACCCATAAAAAAAGAGGATCTCAGTCAACATAATTTTTAAAACATAATTTTAAATTACAAATAACTGGAATATGAAATTTATACAGTTTACTCTTATAAAGTATCAAATATTTTAAATCACGAAAACGACAGTATACGCACAATAATCTTTTTCTAATTCGTTTTTATTTTTGGGACGAGGAGCGATACACCCGTCCTTCCAAGAGCGCTTCTGAGCGCGGTCTGACGACCCGCGAGAGCAAAATGTATGAAGAAATCGACAAGTATTTTTAATTTAGCTTATAATTGAAATAAAATTTTGATTTAGATACAAAAAAATTATCACAATCTATAAAGGACTATATATCCCTCAATAATTTATAGGTAAGAAGATAGATTAGGCTTTTAATTTTCTTAAAAGTGTACCGGTTTAGACCCCATGTTTTTGCATTTTATGCGATCATTGTGCTGGGAAAATCGTATTTCAGTGACAATTTTGTACGACGTCGTACAATTTTTATAAGATGAACGTAGAGCTGAATATATTATCTTTAAATTAAGATATTACTTTGTTCTCACGTGTAAGTGCTTTGAGTTAAAATTGTACCGTAAAATAGCGGTTTTTGTTAAAAAACTGTTATAGCACCCTTAAGGTAATTTACATTAGTTCAACTCCAGCCAGCAAAACTTCGCCCACGCTAACGAGATTAACGGGAATTTTATTCTGAACCGGCATATGCGATGTTTTCCACTTACATTTTTGTAATATTACGAATCGACCTTTTTATGGGTGAATAAACACAAATAATATATTGTTAGTTATCAAAAACATTGTAACCTCTATGGATACAAAATTGGAATAGAACGTATTAATGGAATAATACCCTCAATAATAATTGTAGAATGGAATGTGCCAACATCAGAATGTTTACATTAAAAATGCAATTAATGGTTATTATCAGACCATCTCATAAATAATCATCTCATAAACATAAAACACAGTAATCCCAAAGTTTTTGGATAACGTTTCTGATTAATAATAATTATTTGTTAATTTTCATATACAAAACTCTCAATCCTAGAACTAGGCCATTGAATAATATTGATAGTTAATGTAAAACGAAACAATAGCTATTTTTAATATCCGTCACCTTATGGATAAGATTGGCTTGTGACATTTTTGAGGCTTTCTATTTCTCTTTCATGTTTTCTCGTTTGTACGTGTATTCATTATTTTGTGTCTTGATAGACAAAGATACGTCGGCAAAGAATACAAGTGTTATTATTTCAGAAATAGGGATATTTATATTTCTATACCTCTTCAAGCGGCAAGGTACCGTTGCTAGGGACTGTTTATTATTTTTTTCCTTCTACTTACGATCGATTTGGTAAACACAAATCTTTAAATGATATAATACGTATTGCCTTACTTCAAGCGTATCTAAATTTACGCTTTATTAAATTATTCATCGCCTCCTTACTGTAGCCACCCGTAGCGTAGAACCGATTGTCCTAAGTTCTATTCCCGGTGGAGACGAAGAAAAAAATTTCTCGGTCTGGCAGGACACAAAAGGCTCACCTACTTGTCCCTAAAGAAAATCGATCAACGAAACAGATGTATGCATATTGCATCTGCCTTACCCCACTAGGTGACACGGGACCAAAGCGACTTCTGTGACGGGACTTGACACAAAAATATTCAAATTTTACACTTTAATATTTAACCACAGAATACATAATAGTAGCTAAACGCTACAGAACGGACACTCTCCGCCTCCCGCCAAAATTAAACTTACCTCACCCCCGCGCGATCAGACATAAAATGGGCCATATTTTTCTCCAAGGACGATACGCAACGAAGATTGACAACATTAATCAAATTGACTTAAAGTAATTTTATTATTTTGGATTTGTGATTATCGTTTTTTGTAGAAAATGGTTAGATATTGTGCTGTTTACAGATGTATTTCATCAGAAAAACGCGAATTTTTTTTTACGCTAGTCACAAATGTGCCAACCATAAAGCGTTAACACACACATTTGCAGTCTCTACAGTGTGACTGTCAAAACGATCATTTTGTATGGAGTGTCCGGGGTGTGATTTAACCTTCAGTGTGTAAACTACTAGGCTTTCCAAGTTCATAAATTTCTATAATCTTATTGCTTATCGTATTTCTGTAAACAAATACAATATTTATATCCACTCTAATCATACAATGTAATGTAAATGTTGATTAGGCCAACAACCGCAAACAATTAACAATAACTCCACAAAGCCATGCGCATTAATATTTTACAATAACATGAATAACAATGAAATGCACATCCAAAAGCGCTCCTCCTGTTATATGAGGGCTAAAATTTTTTCTTTACTATGTAACTACAGCGTATACAAAATATTCAGCATTATATACGTGTGAGCATTGTGCATGCGTGCTCGGTTCTCCCATATATCAACGTCGAAAAAATGAATTTGTGGCATTTCACCATGAATATTAATGAGTTATATTTTATACAAGTAAAAAATTGTACAATAGAGCTTTTATATTTTAGTATTATAAGCAGTTTACAATAAAATTGCATTGAATGTGTGGTAATCATGATTGACAGTTTAAATTATAATGCAGTAAGATCTAATTCAATTAATTATGCTCGTCTTGTACCTGCATAATGGGCAATATCACAGAGCATTATATTTTTGAGTAGTTTTAACGAAATGTTTCTTTAAAATCAGTATGAAATAATTTCTCATTATTCCACATTTCATATTAAACTGAAATTTTATGGTTGGCAGCAAATAAAATGAAGAGAAAACACCAACAAAGCTAACCACACTAAAAGTTAATTTTGTTTAAACTATATCGTAATTTACCTGCACAACTCCAAGCCAGGGAAATATAATTTTGCCACTCGTATAGCTAGTGTAAACTCATACTGCGCTGTGAAGTAAACTTTTATTTGACAATTAGATATTTTACATGTAACTGTGCTTGTGCTACATCCTCTAATTTATGCTGACTTTAGGGGATGGATGGAATCGGAAACAATCAGATAGATGTGCGGGCAACGTGCTCGATGGCGCGTAGAGGCAACAAATCTCTCTAGCGGGCGAATGACTTTTAATTTATTTCTCTTAATTAAAACACAGATAATATAATCCTATACTAGTAATTAAATAACGTAGCTTATATTATTATACATTAATACTCATTCAAAATTTAAATGAAATTGAACAGTTTTATTCCATTTCCATTTAAACTATTAATATTTAGTTAAGCCGGTACATTTTAAAACCAATTTCGTTAAGCTCGTGTTATATTGAAGCTTCATTTCGGTATTTTTAAAAGTTACAAACACTAATCTAAACATATTAAACGGAAAACATTCATAAAATAATTAAATCAATAATATAAAAGTACTAAATGAAATTTCTCAGTCTCAATATTATTAAGAGCCAGCAAATAAGCGCGCAGGTAACTAAAGTTAAATAATCAATTCGTGTAGAACCGACGTAACACTGTGAATGAGTTGAGTCAATTGTATATTTGCAAACTAGATTCCCTATTCAACTTCGGAGTGCAATCGAAGCTTCGTACGACGTGTGTACTCTGGGAGGACCGTCCCTCTTGATTCGCTAGAGAATTTGCAAAGATACCTCAATCGCCTCCAACCTATATATGTCCACAAGGAATCTATACTTCGACCTTTTTGAACGTGAAAATATTGTTTATGTATGTATTATTATTTTGTAAAAATGTTTGGGGACTGAGGGAAAGTCTGGAGGTTTCGGTTTAACTATGATCTTATATAAGCACGCCTGTTGAAATTCCCAAGCCGAATTATTACGCTCAACTAACCAGTAACTTCAGAGAACTTGAGTGTATTGTATAAAGACAGAATTAGACACGGACTTCGGTGCAAGTGTTAAAGTTATGAATTAAATTTCAAGAATAATATTATCTGTAAAAACAGGCTGAAATAAACATAATTTAGTATAACGTGCTTTAAAGAATGAAATTAAATGGCTTCAAATTGAAAAATGAGTAAAATGCAGTTCATTATAATAATTTTGGAATGTTAAGAAGATGAAGATCTACTTATGCAAGATCTAAAATTAAGAAGATTATTTATTGATGGTGATTATTTAAAATTATGAAATAACCTGCAAGCGAAACCTATAGAGAGAGAAGCTAAAGAATTTAATCTCGTCTCGTGAAGCCGTCGTTTAAATTCATCTTTTCAATATATGGCACAATATTCGCACCAAAATTCAAATTATGTACGTCGAACCCGCATAATGGTTAAGTATATAAGTGTTCTCAATAGTAGGAAGATAAAACCTTAACCACAATATACAGTATATATCTGTCAACTGTGCCTTAACTTTTAAGAAATAATTTATTTATTTATGACAGTAATTGTTTTATCAGTTTTTCAACTTAACTTTTTTTCAAACTAAAACATTTATTTATTCAACTACACTTCGTATATGAGCGCTTTTGAATCGTCAAAATACAGAAAAATAATAATTCACCACCGATTCCGAAAGCGGTTTGCTACGAGAGATTGTTTCCAGACTTATCTACGTTAAAGTAATTTCGAGATGAAAATTCAGAAATTCTGCGTTCTAATGCATAACTAATATGATTCATCGAGATGATATGTGGACGTTCTGAAATACGTCCTAGAGGACCTACTGTGTTGACAGATATAAAAAAAACACATACTATTTATTTTAATGTGTTGTGTTTTGTTACTTTTATGGGTTGTTATGTCATATTATAACAGCAATAATGTGTTCATAGCGTGTCGGGCCGTAAATCCTTAACCTTATTTTCTTACTATTATTTGTATACGTAGTATATTATTATTAGTCTGTGCTATTATCATCGATGTGTGTTTGTTCGTTTGTCTTTCGTTTACGTCGCAATGTATTTATGGTATGAAGGTTAAAGTGATATGGGATACTTTCAATCTTGGTGAAATATAACTTACCCATGATTCTATTTTCTCATTATATCAGTAAACGTTTCATTTTTTCACATATTTTAGGAATGAATTAAATTTTTAAGGCAGAATATATTTGAAACTTTAATCAGCTTAAATTTTATCACATTGCTAAAAGATTGTGCAATTAAATTTAAAAAGCTCCATTACTACAAAGTTTCTTTAGGCACTGGGATCGCTGACAATGTAATTAAAAAGATAAATCTAGGCGCTAATTACGTCTATCTATAGTTGTCTGAAGACTATAGTAATATTTCTAGAGGGAGCAGCAAAAATGTAATTTGTTGGAAACATAAGTCCGCCAATTTCTTTGGCTGCCTTCTTTATTATAAACTAGCTTTATCTCTAACTAGTTCTAACTTCGTATGATGGTACGATGCTTGATTAAAAAAAATCTTGTCTCAACGGTTTACCATTGAGTAATTGTTCAAATTGGAACCCTAAATTACAATATTAGGAAATTTATATTCTGATATTAGTATTCTTCCTTTTTGCGAAAGCTGAGTGCGTCACCTGATGGTAAGACGTGATCGCGCACCCACTTCGACAGTTTTCCATAGATTAAGAATTAAATTAAATTATCAAAGCATTCTTAAAATATTAAAGACAATAGTCATTTTATTCGAATGAGGTCCTCTGTAGTTTTGTAATCGTCAGTTAAAAGTAGAAACATATTAGGTAGAAAAGAATAGAAAGTACACCATTTATCTCTTAAATTAAAATAATATTTTAGTTTCTCATATGTTTGCATAAGCGAGGCACCAGGTGAACTTAGTTGTATTGTTCTAACCGTAACATAGTTTTACTAATTTACGGTTACCGTCTATGACACCTCTATCCAGCAATTCTGTGGTTAAGTGGTACATGTAGATCGTAACCTTAGTCCCCGTTATATATGGCATGGCCTGAATCCAGCAAGCCCCTAATTTTTTATGTTTCTGTATCTGCATAATACAAGTATTCTAAATGATAGTAGATATTATGTGTACCTATACTCGTATAATATTGAAATTTAATTACATATTTTTAAATATGTTAAAAGTTTATAATAATTATACTATATCCTATATAAAATACTACAGCTAGGTAGGTAATTTTATTTGTTTTAGAAATTATACAATTATTTACCAACTATTGGTAACTAAAACCATATATTTAACGTCTTAAATAACTGATATCTTACGATACATAGGTTACCTTATATTTAATTTTATTCTATTCCATTCCATCTTTAAACAAATCTTAATTTTACTTTATCTTTGTTACTACGTTGCACAATTAGGTATAGTTGACATATTGTATAGTTGTAAAGTTAAAATGTGACTATCTACGCTTATTTCAACGTTGCTTTAATAAAATCGTCGACTTTATTTGCGGTTGAAAACGAATTGCCGAGTACGATGTGAATACGTACGCTATTTCAGTTTTATTGCAACTAAATTAATGTTTATTTTCTGTAACTACATATATAAATGCGTTTCAAAGGCGGTGTCGCGGCAGATAGACATTTGCACTAAATTGTACAAATTAAGGTGACCTAAAAAAGTTGCCGAATTTTGATAAAAGTTTAAAGAAGAATAAATTATTTAGGTCGTCTAGACATCTACTCGTTGAATTTAATTTATGAACGAAGAAAATAAATAAGAGTTGGTAAAAGATGGTTGCAAGACGGAGGCTTTCGAAGAGCCATTTCCACAGATAATGCAATTTGTCAGAAGTCTTTCGCTCATTTACTTTTATTATTAGTAACCATTATGGCTGCCGTACTCAGAGCACCACGTGGAAGCAAATGGTTTTCAAGTGACTGCCATTACGCAAAGCCGAATTACGTGGTTTGATTGTGATTGGTGTAAAATATTACACGAGGGTAACTTAATTTTTATTCCCAAAGGAATAATGATTTGACATTTTTAGCTTTTAACAATTAATTCCTCAGATATTATTTCGACAATCTACAGAATGAAAGATTAATTTCATTATGATTAAACGCTATTGCAAAGTCAATGCAAAAACGTAGGTATAAAAATATCTAAAAAACAAACACAAAATTTAAATACTACCTATCGAATCTATGTCGAACCATTCAAAATATATAATAAATAGCAATGTTTATAAATGAACTAGTAAAATCAGTAGAATTTCAAATTGGAGTGGCCATTATCCACGCCGACTGTGAGAAAGAACGTTTGCAATTGCATTGAAAACGTCGCTTTTAATTTTTTGCAAACGCAAAGCGTAAATTTGCATTTGCGGCTGGCACGATAAGTATGCGCCTAAAAGCTCTGATGTTGTAACTTGTAAGTCTACTCTTAATTCAAAGCTTTCGTAGTGATGTACGCTGATACACTTAAATTATACGCCTTCCATTAATCAAACGTATTATTCAAATAAAATTTTCATCGATAAACACTTTTCTTTTATCTTCTTTCGTTTATCCTCGCAGTGGCCTAGCCAAGAAGTTGCTGAATTTTTCAAACTGCTTAAACGTCGTGTAAGGCTCAGTCAAGTTTTATGTTCTCTGCCAAAGTTTACATATTTATGAGACCGTATTATTTAAATATCCACATAATAAAAAGATCGCATCTTAAGACTATTTTAAATAATCCATACAACGACGATCGTTACTTAATAGGATTGATAATCCGTGAAAGAAATATTTGAATTATCCTGTTACATTATACACATTATACATATTATTATAATTCGCATTTTAGTAAATCTTATTTAAAATAATATTATTTTAATTGAATTTAAACACATTACTTTATACAAGTTTGGAAATTGAACATAAAAATTATAAATCTATAAAGACTCTTTTCATACATATTATTTCCTTGACGGAGTCTGCATGCCTAGAGCACGATATATTTTTAAGTCCAATAAAATATTGCACTAAAACGTAAATTTACTTATAAAAATATACCTTTGTCGTGAACTCATGCGTGTGCAAAGACGGTGCTCATTTGGGAGTTAAAAATTAGACTATACGTTGATTAAAATATAGCAAGTATCAACCAGCCGTATCCGGGAATGAGTATTGTGCTTTTATGCGACGTCTCCAGATTAAAAAGTGGGACAGAGACAATGAAGCAGGCGGTAGGTAAGCCTGAGGGTGGTGGAAGAAATCATAATGAAAATGTAACTCTAAAATATATCTAATTTTTGAATTGCTTTGTATACATAAAAGATATCCAGAATGCTTACGTAAATATTATTGTGTATTAATTAGAATAATAAAATATTATTTATTGATTGTTTTCTTTTTTCAAAACTGCACGAGCAATAAATACCTAAGTGTTATATTTTCTGAAAATGATATAAAGTATTTTACAATAAACAGCTGCTTAAATGCGAATTTGAAGTAACATTATTGTTTTCCTATCCGGTTCACGAAGAAAATTCTCACTATCAGTTGCAGAACTTGTATCACTAAAGTTCATGTGTATTTATTTACTGTAAACATCTGCAATATCTTTAACTTTCTGCTTTCCAATTTATAGCGACTTTAGTTTCTCTTGCATAGAGACTTTTGAAACACGTTAGCTTACTCGGTGCCAGATTTTCTATACTGCCATTTTACAATTACATTTCGCAAACGGCTAAATGCGCTTCAAACTTTCCACTAGCGTCATTTATATTAACAATTTTCTGTTCATTAAGTATTACTACCAGCGATCTCATTTCCTTAATTTGGCATGACTAACGAATTATTTAACTACAATGTTGTTGAAAACTCAGACTTCTACTACGAAGTCAGGCTGTCTTATTTATAGAGCAGCTGTTCCACACTTGACTTGCGTTTGGCCTCAGAGCTTGAACTTCTGCATTTGGTTGTTAAGTTAGCTCAATTTTCCGCTATCTACGGTTATTCGACATATCCGAATATTCCTGTAGAGTGTAGCGTTCCGTGTAGCACCGCCTGTGTTGCTTTACGGCAAAGTCGAATAAAGATACAACGCTAACAAACACTTGTATCCAACATATGTTCCATGAATATTAATACATATTATAACGAATGTACCATTGATTTCTTTTCGGACGAGTGCTTCATATTATTGGAGATTTTTCTAGTAAATACCGGGTTCATTTTAACAATGCTTCAGGTGTACCCACGTAGCTGGCTGCGCGCCCGAACTACGACGACACTATCGTACATAGGAGAGAGCCTCGCTGCACATTTGTATTGTACGAACATATTGGTTGCTTCGAGGCGGATGCACACAGCCTGATTTATAAGTTGATATCCACTGGCACCGCTACTAGAATCCAACACTCCAAATAAACGACTTTCTAGTGCGGTTCGTAAAAAGGATAATTTACGCCTATGTCTAATATATAAATATAATGATAAGTAATTTGATAATTTGAGAACGCTTCAATACTGTAATCACGATTTTGAATAACTTTATTCCAGACAAACAAAACAGCGATCTCCATATTCTCCCACTAATAAAATTATTAAATATGAATGGATTGTGATCCCGGATTGCAAATATTTAACCGGGAATAAAATGAGAACTTTAGTTAAAGCCTATTAATGGCGTCAATCGGATTTAGCCGGAGGGTTCGATTGCAGGCAAGCATCATAAATGCAGTAATCGGGTTCAGGCAGGGCGTAGTGGTGACACCAATCCTCACCGCAGGCTAAACGGCATCATATCGAATTACAAGCCGGTACTTCAAAAGATCGTTGACCGAAGGGATTTCGAGATTAAATGATAAATGTATGAATAACCTTGCCAACTTTAGCAGCTACAACGTGATTATTATTTATGCTCGTGATATAAATTTGAATTTTTAAGCAAATAAATTGACGTTGATGCCAAAAAATATGGCTGCCTGTGAAATTTACATGTAGACGAAATTTTAACAATTTTTTTTAAATTAAAAAGTAATGAAACTGAGTAAATATATAATCGAATATGATACGTAAAAATATCCAGAAAAGATACAGTTTATAAGAGTATATTATAACGTTGTACTCCAGAGATCCCAGTGGATGTGGGACAAATGTATTTGAAACTTTCATTAATCGAGTTTTCTTCTGCTTGCCCCATATATCATAGCAATTTTAAAGTTTGTTTTCACAACTGTGGTTGAAACGCCAACAAGAGAGAAAACTGACAAAATATACAATTAAATTATATTTGTTTATGATATTTGAGGTGACACCTTTTGTTTGCGTATTTGTATTCAGCTATTTGTTATGGCCTTATTAAAAATGTTATTCAAAGCCGGACGACGATATTTTTAAAGAAGATGAAAAATAATTGAAGTGATGATTCAAATTCGTTATATTTGCTGGTTCAGTGTATTTAAACCTGTACTAATTTGTTTAAGAGAATGACTTTTAAGTATTAAATTAAAGTTATTAGTAGGTCAATTACAATTTATTATTAGGTCTTATTAATTATTTTAAATACTGAACGTAAATTATAAAGCGATTCAGCGAGTTTCATTATCTGGCGGTAGAATACATAAGGCCTTAACTTACTACTAAAACATACCAATATTAATTTAGCAATACGAATTAATTTCTATATAGAACCACGGCCACAAAGGCACAGAGTGTTTCATATATCTAATAACCGCAAAACCTAATCTTCCCCACATAACCTCATATCCCTTGATATTACCAGACACTTTAACGCGTCTCACGGCTGAAAAAGTCTTTTATTTTATGCGCTCATAAAGTGACCATTTTGATGATAACGATGACACAGCCTATGGCGTTGACACGTCGTTATCGCTTTAATGTTTCATTCTGTTGCTATTAAAATCTTTAGTAAAAAAATAAATAAAAATAACGATTCGCACAGTTTCCTTTGCCTCTACATTGGGACATTGATTCTTTCAACTTAAGTAGGTATACAAAATTTAAAATAATATTACTTACTTAATTTATAAATCACAGAAAATATTTTTCTTTAGATCTGGGACTTGTCTTTTGGGAATTTCAAGGCACGAGGTATTTTAATCTGTAGAAATTGCTTGGGAAGTTAATTGTACCTATTATATGACGTTTCTAAAGCTAAGAGGTGTCTTTAATTAAAATGTATGTTTTCACTTAATTTGAATGAAAATAACAAGTTTATTCAACAATTTCTTTTATAACTAATCTATAATAATTCTAGGGCTATTGCTATCTCTAAATTGTAATTTACATCAGTTAAATTTAGTTTTCATGAAAATAATGTGAAGGTTTATTTAAAGTGAAGCATTAATGCATCACACTTAGTAAATTTAATATTCATTGTTTCTACTGAGCCCCTTCTGTAAGTTGAAATGTTCAGAACTATAATAACAAGCAGCGGCGAGTTTAGCCTCGGGCCATAGGAGCTATGGTCTAGGGCAGGCGAGAGACGACGTATGTCACTATAGCTTATTTAGCTGTTTTAATTGTAACAGACAACCTAGTTTCTATAAGTCGCAGTCTTATAGTATGAGTCAAAATTTAATTGTGGTTTAGGTATTAAATGATCACATTTCCACAAGAAATTTTTTCGACATAAGATATAAGCGGTTATGTCATTTCGCAAATTCAATGGAGTTTTGCCTGCCTCCTTAATTTGTAAATACAGGGATAATGAAAGATTCAATCCCGGGCTATATTTGATGGAAAGCTTGACCAGTGTGCCAACAAAATCGGGGACATTGCATAATATGTCACATATTGGCACCGTTACCGAATCGTTAAATTTACAACAATGGTCAAGTGTTCACAATTGTCAAAAATTTTATAATTACTACGTAGATAGTGTGGTAGATAGCGTAGTTTTTTTGTAAATAGTTGCGTCAATAAAATAGATCACGAATGCATTCATGTTACATTCCACAAAATTGATGTTTGAATTGAGTTTATCGAGTGCTTCTGTTAGGTACCTATCGTTGATTTTATGTGGACTCTTGCGGCGGTGAACATGTCGAACAATAAAACCGTTGTAGCGACCAATGCTGTCGCCACAAATTGGATTGACTGAAAGGAAATATACTTTTGCTCCCGGCGCTGCATTTTACAGCGCCAGACGATGACAATTCACTGTTTACTGTAAGTGTCCAAAAAACACCGCATTTCATGCTCTACAGAAGTGGTGTCAATTATAATATAGTATTAAGAATGAGCTTTTTTTAGGAAACACTTTGCATTAATTAATAGATAATTATTAAATAATATAAATCATCATTTTGAAAGTTTTAAATGGACACCTTCTGGACAGATTGTATTTATTTATTTATTTAAAAAAAGGCTTACCAGCTAGATACATTGTACATTAAATACCCGAATTAATTTGATACGAGATTTATTACTAAGCAGTATGGCTGATTTTTAATATCTGTAAGTAATAATTACTCTGAATAAATATAAGTACCTATTTCAAAATCAAAAAGCGAAAAGGGCATGGATGCACTATAAATATTATCTCAAAAGTAGTGCTTATTAAAAGAAGGAATAGTGAACAGGAATGCACTAAAGTGATTGAAATTGAGTTTTGTTGACTAATCCATAGCTATAATTTTATCTATCACATTAGTTAACTGTAGATAATGTAGTCCCGCTTTGTCATACGTAATGCGATCTTTATGATTTTCGAAAGAGGATATTTAAATTTGGGAGGCTTCCAAGAGAATTTCTTGCCAACGACCTTTTGGAATGAATTATAGTCATGAAAGGACCAAATACTCATAGAACGTAAATTTTTAATGACTACTCATCCACACTTATTTAATTAAGCGAAGCGCCACTTGCGACTTCTTAATTTTGTTACCATTGCATTAGAGAAATCGTTTTAAATTATAATTTTCGATGATCGGAGAGTAGATAAATTGTCCTCTAATAATTAAGCTTAAGTGAACGGAAATATTAAGTGAACGAACACAAATTAGAACACGAGCTAAAGGTCACAGAGGCAGTAGCTGAATATACCCGATTCCGACGGAGATTTATTTTGCAATTCCGAAAGGTAAAAGGAAACCTAGTTTGAGAATCGAGATGTTGCGAGATTTGTCGACGTAGTCCGTCTGAATATTCATCTCTATCTATCAAGGCGCGTAAATAACCGAGATGAGGCAGATATCTCGTTATCGCTGAAGAGTTACGTCCCTCCACTGAATAATACTTTCTCTTTTACGTAATAAAATTTAGATAGAAATTTGTACTAGTATAATAAGAAGTGTTTTAAAGGGTTTCTTATATTTTTGTTCAGAATTTTAATACCTATCTATTAGATAAAATATTTTAATCACTTTTAATAAAAATATGCCTTGATAAAACTAATAAGGTATTTTATTGAGACAATTTGAATATGTCGTCCCAAATATTTTTATTATCCTTCTGCCGCTGTTAAGGAAACCCCAGACATGTTTATTAGAATAAACAAAGACAATTGGTTCGTGCACAATTCATGAATAACCTTTATTGTTCATTGTTCACTGAAGGCAATAAATTACACGAGACATAATTATTAAGTGATATTTTGTGTAAAATCGGCACTCTGCTCAATATCCGAAAACAGGGCTATTTATAAAGACGGTATCTTTGTTTGCCTGCTATTTGGAACTCTCATCCAGTTTCAGCTTTTGTGCCGCTGAATAAGGATAAAACTAAAACTATGTTAATCCTCTTAGCTGTCAGTAGGTCAAAGTTGATCCACACCGTAGCTTAGTAATGTGTGGCCACTTACGTCAATAAAATGTTTACGAATATTTTCGGTATCGTTTTAAAAGTTGTAGAAATTTTCAATTTATCTATGGATTGTCAAATATTCAAAGACTACGAGTTATGAACAAAATATTATTGATAATTCAGATTAATGTTAATGTAGATAATTTAATGTCCAAGCTACCGGCTGCGATTCGTCTTTTCGTAAATCTAAAAGAATAATAAAATGAATATTGAAATAATGAAAATTTTTACTAAGGTCTGTGAAAACAAAACCGCTAAAAGTATTAACACTGTTATCGTTGAAAATGGCGTCATGTGTAACGTAAAATATTGCTTTGCTTATCTAGAGCGGATGGAAATGCACTACGCGGTGTGTTGGCATTCTACGGAGCTTTGCACCCGAATCTTAATTTTCTAGAATAAAACGCAAATATCCAAAACTCCGACCAGCATAGTGGCAAGCATGCAAACCAATACTTGCAAATTAAAGCAAAGCCGAACGGCCAATATCCATGATATTCTCGCTAAATCCTAACTCTTACAAGGTAATCAATGAAGCTAATAATCAAAGTTGAATCATAAATTCAGTTTGAAATATTCGAGAGAAGACACCAACGTTACCCCGCTGGAGTTATCTAGTAAATAACCCTGGTACTTGGCGATGAGATACGCTAATGGTTTCTTGTTTGAATACTCAAGCTAATGTTTGTACTGATGGCATCTACTCGAGCTGAAGACGAAATCAATGTTGTTCTGAGCTATTAAATTGTCACTAGCAAATTGTTTAAATTAATGAAGGTTCCTACATTTTTAAACCACATTTGGTGACATTGCTGGAGGCAATGGTATGTCTACTTCCGTCGATAAGTAGGTATGTTTTTCATGTTATTTTAAGACAACGAATTTATAGTACGTTCTTTCAAAGTATTACCTATCTATCGTATATTATCTATCGTATTAATACATATTATTTCAATTTCCTTATATTTAATGAAAAGCAGATACCTAATCTGAAAATATGTTAAAAAATGTAATAAAATAAATGTATAAATTAATTGAGAAGATGGTGAAAATGAATAATATCCATCATTAGAGTTTACTCAGTCCAAGTAAGTTTCGATGAAGAATCGCTTCACCTGTTGTACCAACACAAACAATAATTCTTCGCGAACCTTGCTACAGAAATATTTTTTATAAAAGTACCTACTGACAATTTATTTCAACAGTTATATTATGTTCAATTTGAAACAAAGACATTCATAAACGTAAGAAGAAAAGTCGTAAGAAAATAATATTATACAAACGTTGACTTGTTTATGTTTATTGAGTTTTTTACGCGAAAGATTTTTATAGCAAAAGCGATGAGACATTATAAGGAACATATACAAAATAATAATCTCTACACTAAAATAACAAACAACAATGGTAATGCGATGACTCTAATCAGTTAACAGTTTCTAGATATTATATTCAGTTTATTCTAATACAGTCTACCCACTAATAAGTACAAAAGTTCTATATTAGTCTAAGTATTTAATAACAATTTAACATCATTTAAGCTATAATTATTTGACCTAATGACGTGTAAAAACAATAGTAATCACAGCTAGACTTAATCAATTTTATAATATTGCTAATCGTTAAAGAACCGTAGGGCGTAGAGGATCTAATAATTAGTTTCAATAAACAGCGCG
Organism: Colias philodice; assembly: GCF_061535455.1. Lineage (NCBI taxonomy): Eukaryota > Metazoa > Arthropoda > Insecta > Lepidoptera > Pieridae > Colias > Colias philodice. The sequence continues at coordinate 7,835,488 of NC_143087.1, forward strand.
GCGGGAAGTTCAGTGTGTGGTAGTGACAGGATGTTAAATCTAAAACTGCCGCTAATCTGAGATAACTTCCTTCTCATGTATGATACCACTAAACCAATTCGAATAAACCGGCGCGGGGGTATTAACTTTTTATATCAAACTAGCTTACCGCCCGCGGCTTCGCCCGCTTTGTCTAAAACCTAATAAATGATATTCTAAAACCTTCCTCTTGAATCACACATCAATCATCTATTAAAAAACCGCATCAAATGCCGTTGCGTAGTTTTAAAGATTTAAGAATACAAAGGGACATAAGGACAGAGAAAGCGACTTTGTTTTATACTATGTAGTGATATCGAAATATTGAGAGGTGGCGTTCTGTATGAAATATATTTATTAAAGGTTTTAACCCGAGTATATATTATACCACCAAGTATGTATTCTCTCTATAAAATATTATTATGAAATGAAATTGATGCATTGTTGCGATACAATTTTCGGAATCTCGCAAGTGTTGTTTTCGCTACATTTACCTATTGCATTATAAAAATTCTTACCCACATCTAATAAAACAAAGCAACCCCGTCGGTTGATTTAAAGAAGAACTACTTCTTTAAATACTCACTTAAGCATGATTTATTTATTTATTTATTCATCTTTGACTTACAGTACAAAACATACCAACGATAAATGAACGATAAATGATATATCATTTAAAACAATATTACACATTCAGTAGTCCTAGTTTCACAGATGAATGATTTTAGTAATTTGTAAAAAAGGCCTGCATCTTACGAGGTATTTTCGTATACGTTTTCATTGTTCTGTATTTGAAGGATCCCCAATTCCCTCGGGATTTCATAAAGAACTGCTCAGTGCTTATCCCTTTCTGTGAACCCGCATCGCTCAATTCATACATGAAATTCAGGTGCGGAATTTTCCATACTTTCTTGTCCTTTGCGAAATATTAAATTCCCTCGCTGATTTATTAATATTCACCCACGTCGCCTCACGTTCAAAAATATTTTACCAGCGAAAGTCATTTAGGTTGATTGCTCAAAGATGTCGTTTATTCTTTTTCGTTTCCTTGCCACTATTAAGCAAACTTTAATGGTTTTAAACTTTAATATATTCAAGACTTTATAGTGCTCGTAGTGCCAGTTATCTAGTTTTCATAATACAAGCTTTGCTTGGATAAGCATTTGTTGGTAAAAGTTATAGGATAAGTTACATTTAGTATTGTGTATTTGAATTGTTATCGAGTTTCCCAATGTTCAAATTTTGGAAGATCAAGCTCAAAGGAGAAACGTAATTTTAAATAGAATTATATACATTTCCTAAATATTCTTACTGCTCCATATATGTACCTATGTTAGCAATAGTAACTTTGTAAATGTCATCCGATGTAGTTGGAATCCTTTTTAGCTATTTTTAAAACTAAATCTAAAAAAATAGTAAGATTAAAAATTAATTGAGGTTAATTTTGGTCATAACTTATATTTATCTCATTATATTTAACCAGTACCTTATGAGAACCCATACCCGTGGGTCTCGCCATCGTGCAATAGTTTGGTTCAATAACCACTACGTTACGGTCTACTCAATACCGACAGTCGTACATAAATCATTACTAGCAGTCTAGCAATACTAATCATAGTCAGCTAGTCACTACTGATTATCCGAGCTATGTACTATCTCTTCACAAAGCTTAACGATGTTTACCTCGTTATCTTAGTTTCGACAGTTAGAACAAGTAAGTGACCGCCTACAAAGTTTCTTGTGCGCTGACCAAAATAAATTACCTGCCTGCTATTGCAGAGTATCGAAGAAATAGATTAGTGTTTAGTTGATTGTATGCGGTTTTATCGTAAATCCAATTGCTTGTATCCTTCTAGGTCTTTAATAAAATTTAGTGATATAATATCATAAATTATAGGCTGCCAGGATTTATTTGTGAATAAGATGAAGTGTTCAACTTATTTTCTTCATAGACTGTAAGCTTATTTCTTCAAGTATAGTTTAAAATATATTTGTTGTTAATTATTATGAAATGCACATGTTGTAAATTTTATTCCATATTCAAAACATAATAAGAAGACACTTGACATACAAAAATGGTTTTCTTGAACATTGCAAAAACGAATACTTAATAGAAAAAATGTAATTTCCACTGCTACAAAATATTTTCGAACGTACTATGAACTATGACGACATAGAATCATAAAATCCCTACATAATAAACAAACTATTTTAAAAACTTTATCATAGCAATTATTTATTTAGAGACATATAAAAATCAGACTATATTTTAGGAGATAACTTTGCTAAATTCGCTATATATAAATATCAGGGTAATAGTTTTTGATTTACAGTCAAAGTTTGTAGAGAAAAACAGCACTATCCGAAATTTCAACACCATTTATTTCGCACTGCGCTAGGCATTTTGTCATCGATAAAAGGGTATGGGGGAAAGTTGAAATCGTACACTTAGTGGCCGTATGTACGTGACCGGGATTAATAGTTAATAATACATTATGATATAAAACATTAAATTGTCTGTTACAATTGCCCGTTTTACAATAATTTACGCCTTATAATTCACAGTTTCAAGCAAATTTCTTTAAAAGAAGGTAAGAACAATTTATTGCAACGTAAAATTGGCATTTCCCTGAGAACTTCCTGAATTCATGAGAACATCGAAATAAAGCTGATTTCACGGCGGCTTTAAACAAGCAAAGGTGTTCTAACTTAGGTAGTAAAATGGTAAAGAATTTTTATTTTCCAGTAGCGAGAATTATCTGAGCTTTAATAAAAACAATAGTTTTGAAGCTGCAAAAATTATCAAGATATAGTATATTTTTAGGCATATCTATGTTGGTGTTTCGAGAAGTACACCTGTATCAAATAAATGCTTTCATATAATACAGATTCCTTTAAAAAAATCAGGTGATATGCCTGTGTTTACCGTAGTTGTTCAAAGAAAAAAGTTTCACATAAAAATCTGTATCTACGGCATAAAGAGGCTTAGGTATTCCAAAGTATACTTGAAGTATACAAAGTTTTGTTCGATGTTCTCATTTTGAAAGTAGGCAGCAGATTGAACGTCAACTTTTCCTCTTTTTCGTCTTACAACAGACACTAGATGTACACAAAAACTCGCATCGCTCAATGGATGGAAACTTTACTCATCTACCTGCAAGCTTCTGTATTAAAATTGCGACGCGAAACAACGTTCTAAATATAGCTCTTTGATATTATTTGTGCAACCCACAAACTACTCATCATTAACTCGGATAGACAAACAGTTTGGAAAGTTACAAACGAAATTGAATAGTAGTTATCATATTATGTTACATATATATCAAAATACCCATTACTAAGTTAATGAATCTAGCTTTTATAAAAATCGTTTGTAATATTTATGTTTGTAAGGCTGTATTTAATTTTCAATATAATTTAACTTAACTGATTGTTTTAAACCGCCTAAAGCTACAGAGGCTACGAACTTTCAATTGTCTCCTTTATTAAATAAAGCGGCCGATAGAGCGGCGCAATGTTGAGTTATCTTTGTATTCTTGCCTTCTACCTTTCTATCCGTTTACTTGGACTTCTTGTTACACTTATTTGGGTTTACGAAAGTTAACTGTAGGCACTTATTTATTATACTGTTCTAGTTAAAGTTTTAAGCTGGGTCTTATGCATGATCTCTCTTTAAACAGGGCATTTTAAGTACAGGTGAACTATAAAAAGCTGACACAAATGAAGCAGTGACACGTGCAACGGCATAAGGCGCCCATCTCCGGGCTGCCTTCGACGTTGGCCTGGCTGACACTCGACAGCACGCCTACGTGACCGCGCAGACAGCTGCACTAATCTCATTCTAGATAAAATTCAGTTGACGAGTGAAAAAATACGTTTAATGTACACTTTTTTATATTCTAAGCAGCAGTATAGTATAACTTTGTTTAACTAGATATGGCAAAACATTATATAATAGTAACATTTATGGATTGATGAAACTTATCACAATATGCAAAAATAGTCTTGATTTGAGTAAACCAACATTTAAAATATTCCCTGTGTAATTAAACCACCAATACGTCAGCAACAATACATTCATAAACTGACTGTCTTGTTCGCCTCGTGGGTATCGTTAGGTTTTGCCAAATAAATGTTTTATTTCTTGTAGAACACATGTCGTTTTCGGTTCTTCGTCGGTCGTCTCCCAGCCCTTCAGTATGAGATTAATGGAATAGTGCACTTGTGTTTGCACACATAGTTGTGCACTATAATAAATCACCTGCGCAGTTGACTAGTCTCATTTCAAATTGGCTCCAGCGGCCGAAATTCGAACCGAAGAAAGTAGAAGATTATTCACCTAAAGTATTTAAGGATTTAGTGTAAATTGGCAATTAGTATAGGTATAACCAGTCTGAGATTATATTTTATTTCAATCGAAATCAAACCAGGCTTCTAATTTGTAGGTACTTACGCTCACTTGAACACAAGAATACATTTTGAGCCAGACGGAAAGTTATATAACAGGCAATATCAAGGAAAACTATAATTTGAAATGATATGGGTCGAGCTACTACATGTAGATATAGAACAAAAATAATTTGGAAAATCCAAAAGTGCACGCCTCATAATTTTTTTTTAATAAATATTTATTATTTTTGTTTATTTAATAACAATTAAACCACATCGAATCAGACCCTGAAAAATGAAAGGGTTCTATTCCTGAGCATACTCAAGCGTAAGAGAAAAAAAAAGACTCGATTAGTAAAGTATTTCGGTCGCTATCGTGTTAACAAGAAAAAGGATCCGCACATACAGACACACGGACGTCCAAGACAGAACTTTTTTAAACTGTTTTTTAACTAGTTTAAATAACAAAAATGACATCAAAAATATCATGAACGTTAAAAATAGTGTTTTTTCTTAATATGTGTGTGTATGTATTATCTTACAAGTGCAATGTATGATACATAAAGACATTTTAAGTTTGAAAAATCAGATGTTTTGCGCGAAGTGACAGTAGTACCCACCTCAACGCTTCGCTTATGAGGCGTGCAATAGATATTCAATGAAAAAAATGATACGAAACAGATATTTGTCACCAAATCGTGCGATGAAAAAATACAGTTACGTATGAACGACGTAAAAATTCACAAAATAAGTAATTTCTCGTAAAACCCTTCTTAGAAAAAAACCAATGTCGATTATACTTCGAAAAGATAGAAAACATAAAAAAGGTACAGAGCATAAAATTTCACGTATCAAACAAACTACGTTTGATATTTTATTCCGAGATTTTTTCATTTGTTTTCAAGGGCATCCTTTTTTTATTGTAATCTGATATCTAGGCAACATACCGCGCCATAGTAACAGTTTAGATAGGAAAGTTGATGTGAATGATATCTGCGAGGGGGACTCGTAAAACAGGCGGCTCTAGCACATCCCTGAGAATTCCTTCTATCATTTTGAGGAACCCTTGTCACTTCCATTACGTTTGCCGACACTGGCGACCGTACAGATCCGCCCGTCCTTCATTTACGCGAGTTATAACCGTCTCATATTGCCTGAGTGTCGTGTAGTCTTGACGAATTTAGAAGCTCTACTTAATTGCACGTCACTCTCGCTTATTTAGATTCCAAAGTGTGTTTGAAGAATGTAAAATTTGGTAAAATAAGGATCAATTCTATTTCCTAGTTAACATGTAGGTACCTAAATAATATCAAGATAGTTATTGAACACTACAGAACAATTATAGTTTGAACAATCGAGTATATCTGAACCAATTCATGTGATCGTGACCTCCTATAATGTATATGTAATATATAGTGGATCATTACATACCTCTCTCATGTCTTATCTTCAAGATATTACATGGAATACTAGAATAAGATAAATCGTGTCGAATTAAATGATTTCGTCCTCTAAAAATATTTTGGGAAATAAAAATTGATATTTAGACAGTAGATGCAGTTATTATTAATTTTACAAATTGGTTATTCTTATAGCCCTTAAGCCTTTCTCAAACCAACAAGACCAGACAAGAGCTTCAGCTAAATGTTAACGACTTAAGTTTGAATGCAAGTTTTTTTAAACCAATTATGTAGTCATTTTGTATCAAATGGTTTACTGCACGCCAAACAGTTTGGTTTCACAAAGGGGCGCTCTACCACTGATGCGGGAATAGCTCTTTTGTCACATATATATAAAGCATGGGAAAATTCAAAGAATGCTTTAGGGATATTCTGCGACCTTTCTAAGGCTTTTGACTGTGTAGAACATTCCACTCTATTACGGAAACTAAATTTTTATGGTATTAAAGGTTTAGCTCAGGACCTCATAGCTTCATATCTTCAGAACAGGGTACAAACCGTTGTCGTTAATGGACAGAAATCTCGCGGTGCGCCGATTAACATAGGTGTTCCGCAGGGATCTATCTTAGGACCGTTTTTGTTCTTAGTGTATATTAATGACCTACCTTATTATTTGCAGGATATGTGTGAAATAGTACTGTTTGCAGATGATACCTCATTAATATTTAATGTGGATAGACATGACACAAATGTTGACGAAGTAAACTCTGCTCTTTTACGCATATCCAATTGGTTCAATGCTAATAATTTATTATTAAATGCAAAAAAAACAAATTGTGTAGAATTTATCCTTCCAAATGTAAAAAAGGTGAAAAGGGATATTATTTTAAACGGGGAGGTATTATACCCTGTGGATTCCACTGTTTTTCTTGGTTTGACACTAGATGAGAAGCTACAATGGGGGGCCCATGTTGCCACCACCGCTGCTAAGCTTAGTTCAGCTGCATATGCAGTTCGAAGAATAAGGCATCTCACCTTACACACAAGAGTAGGAGATAGACACTGTTATGGCACAAGGAACAGAAATAAAATTGAATTGCCATTTTATCGTCTAGCTAAAGTTAAAAATTCATTTATGGGCCAAGGTATACTTTTTTACAACAGAATTCCTCATAGTATCAAAGAGTTTAGTAGTGCTAAATTTAAAAATTATGTAAAAAACGTATTAGTTCAGAGAGCCTATTACAGCATTAAGGAATATATGGAAGATAAAAACCCATGGAGGGTTATCGCGTAAAAACCACAGGACAGTTCTCTGGCATATTATGATAATATACATACCTACATATTTTGTAAAATTAAATTGTAATACTGATATGATTTAAAAGAGCAACTATGGAGTTTCTTGCCGGTTCTTCTCCATAGATACTGCTTTCCGAATCGGTGGTAAATGTAAAAAATATGTATTGACGTTTCAAAAGTGCTTCTCCAAGAAGTCTAATTGAATAAATAAATGTTTGAGTTTGAGTTTGAGTTTTATGTAATTGTTACAGATCTAATAATTCTGCATATATTATTACAGATAAAATCACTCCTGAACTAATTTGTATTTAATAAAACCAAACAAAGTTCTTAATCATATTTAAAACCAGATATAAAATCGCACACAATTTTAATATTGTTTTCATAAACGAAGAAGAGTATACACGGACTAAATTCTAACTTAATTGTAAAAACTACAAGGTACAGGAGACAAAAGGTTTCCTAGCTAGTCGACGGCTTAACCTAAATAAGAAGACCACAAAGACAGTAAATTAATGTGGCTCAACATAAGAACTTGCGCTAGTTCAAATGAAATATAAGGATAACGAAACTTAAAAGCTTAGTTTCATCTTTTTTATTTACATTTTTTGTTTTTAATAACAGAGTATATTTTTGTACAATTTTTAAGGTAAAATTTACTGCGTAATAACTTCTTCCATGGATTAGTATAAGTACTAGTGTAGTTTTAGGTATATTATCTGTAGTATTAGTATTGCAACAAAAAAGGTGAGGTGAGTTAGACCAATAAAAGTTTCTATCTAAATTAACTTATGGTGCGGACTTTGTATTCAAGCTGATTTGCAATTTTATATGTTTCTATAAACTGTATGTGTTTAGATTGTGAGTGTTTTATCGAAATGCTCATATTAAAGTCAATGATACACGGTTTAGCAGCTAGGCTGATATGAGATCAAACGCAATCTCGTCCAATGACAAGAGTCGTCGAGTACGTTATATAATAATTTGTAAAGTGAGCGGAAGTAAGAGGGCTTTAAATTGTCTCCCCTTTTATATATTTTCTTGCGTAGAGCGCAATAAGAGAGGCTCTCGGCAAAATTAAATCATTTTTTATTAAAGACCCACTTTTGCGGTGTTTATAAAAATAAAAATATAATAAGAATTTTGAAAAGTTCAAATGCCAAACCATTTACGGTTACGTAAATATGGCTTTAGCCGTAAGTTTTACTTACGTAACATGTATTTTAAAAGGAGCCATCATATTATTTCTAATTAATTGATTCAGAAGTTTTTTGAAGACAGATTATTATTATACTTTATATTACATTATAGGGTTTATCTGTAGTAACGGTAAGTTTATTCATCAATCTTTTAGCGTTGCGTAGCAATGGCTCCTTGCTTGGGTCTTATTTGTTTTCTTCGTTTTTAATTGCTTGATCGCGATGTATGCTGCATTTAGGATGCGCCATAATTTAATTAATATTAACTATTCCAATTTGGTACGATTAGCGAGGTCTTCGAATACCCATATTCCAACCAATTCTTAAAGATTAAATACTTCAATTAGTACTCTACTTATTTTATGATTCTTATCGTTACTTAATGAGGCTGAATGTTAAACATTAGGTACACTTGTAACACTTCATAGTTCATTTTAAGCAAATTCTATAATTTAAATATAATTCTGCTACTGAAATTATTTCCAAAAGTCCTTCTTATTTCTTACACTTAATATAAGAAAATACGTTACGTACAATTTTAGATTTCAATCCATCTTCTGTCAGCTTCTTTTAAATACATAGAAGAAGATGATTAATGATTTTATGCATAAGAAAAATATATGAGAGATGCGGTTAAGTATTCTGAATAATAAATGTATCTACTAATATATATCTTGGTATGACTAACATTCATCCTATCTTTTTCTATAGTATGACCTATGGTATGTCCAAATCCGACGTGCGGTATATAAATTCACTTAGCCCATAAATTAATGTTTTGGGTTATATATATCCCTCGCCCACGCATTTCCTACGCCAATCCTCTGTACAACTGTTAACTATAAATTATTCTTGGTCCCTACAATAGTATACTTACTTTTAGAATTTTACTGAAATCTTCATTCACATTTAGTACTACACATTATGTAACTGAACCAAAACGAAAAGAGTTTTTTAAACTAATTGAAGGTGTAATTCTTCTTAAATATGTACCTAAGGCCCTATTTAAAGTTTAGGTTTCCTGTTATCTATCCGTATGGCTATGCAAAATCATTGTTTTTATCATTATCTGAGTTAACATACAGAGATGATTACATACAGAATTGTTCTGGTCGAAATAACAACTGTTTATCCTTTGTCACGTTCCGACTTTCTTCATTTATTTATTACCTACCATGGCACCAAATACGATATACAAAACAAATATTATGTTCTTTTGTCACAAACTTGAAACTTCCTAATCGGCACAACAGAACTTTTTTATGGACTAGTGAACATAAAGATAATCGTATTAACAGAAAAATAAACGATATTAATCACGCGCCAATGCCGTAATCTAATAAAATAAAAATAAACAAAATAATATTTATATATATTTGAAACGCCACAACGTCCTGGTGAAAAATAATAGCAATTATTTAGTACAAAATCAGTGGAATTTTCCGTTACAAGACAAAAACAGGGCGAAAATGGACGGCAGCTTATTTTCTTCCACCTTTCGAAACATCACATTGTGATAAAACAAACAAGCTTTTATTCAACAGCCTTCTATCGATAAATGGAATCTATTTATACACATTTCTATTAAGGTGGATCAATTAAAGAAGTGATTCATATTGTTATGTATAAATAAACTCCATTTCATGGATTTGTCTTTGAGTATAAATTTATTTCTACTCCTGATAAAGTCAAGGAACGTGTACATAAAATATTTTACTTTGTATATCATCACGTTACGCAAGCCGACAAGCAAGTCTACGTGTTGTAATCTTTCGAGCCCATGCGAATCCCAAATCTTATTTGGTATTGGCAGCAAAACCGCAACTTTAAATTGTTTACAGCCTGGATTTACTGTATCCTATCAGAAACCTAACCGTTACTTACCTTAATAACAAAGTATAAAACTGTTGCTAAAGTGTTTTTAAACTTGCGTCATATTATCCCTTTAAATAAAAGCCTAAAAAAACTTATTATACGCAAAAAATATCACCCTTGTCGTTTATTATCACTTAACTCATTTTTATACCCGCTATTTTGGCTTGCTTGCTGTCCCAGATTCGCTATGAATACAAAATGGAATCCTATAATTCGATACATGGCCTACTTTAAGAGGGGTTTCCCGAATTTGTTTAAGTTTACTGTTATTCGGAATTAAGATTTATATACAGTGGGTTATAATATGGTATAGTATTTCGTTAAACCTTTGAGTAGTTAAGCTGTGCAAATACTAAACTGCTCGTTACTTTTGTGTTTAAAAACTAGGGAAGTCTCTACCTAGAAAAAGAGATAATATTTGCTGAGAAATAACACAAAATTCTCCTATATAATAATTTATCGATGCTCACCAGCCGAAACGAATTGGTGATGTAATACAAATTTCCATTCCTGAACAAAGTTTGTAGAGTTGATAAAATGAAGGGAGCGGCAGACCTTCGTCAATTAGGATACTTTATTGGATAGTGAATATCTGAAAGCCAGTGGAACGGCTACTGTCGATCGCGGGAGTAGCAATAAGGAGCAAGAAGCGGTCGAGCCTTCCCTTAATTGTCAATAAACGTGAGTCCCGGGGCACCCGACTTGCCTCCTGTCGAATAATTAACGAACTTCCACGATTTTCGAGTTTGTAAATTGCCTCATGGTCTCGTCGACCCGCGGCCTGGTTTACTGATATAAATTATGTGCGCCGAAAATTAATCTTACCGATTTAGAGGGTGCTTTCTTTACATGACTTCGAGTGAAGCTAATACATTCATTTTGTATGTCATAATTAATCAGACCATCATGAATATTGCTGTTATGTTTTACGGCATTTTGGATGTACACTTTATTTTGGTATGTAAGCTAATATACAACAGGTATAAAGTTGAAAGATGAGAAGTACATGGCGTATATTTTTTAGAACATAATAATGCTAAATACAATTAATTAGCTATAGCACCAATTTCATTTCAATTTCCATGCATAGCATTATTTGAACTAAAATTAGTTTTAAATATCTATCTACCTATTCGTAATTATTTACTCAATATAATTTACTAAACTCCGGGATGTGTATTCAGACTGTAATGAATGCAATGTCATGGTATTTTGATAGATTGTCAGTATTACTGAAAAGCTAGAAATATCTTTCAAGATTTTAGACCTTCAAATATTCGACCGATCCGAGGAAGGATACAAGACGGTAAACGTCTCACACTGACATCTCATACATTCATTTCTTTTTGTTGACACCACAATAAGTCTCCGTTGCGCAGCTTTCAGCTTTCGTTGTTAGAACAATTTATTTCAAAACGAGAACAACGATAGGCGCCATTCGTGAGAATACTGATGATCGTGGAATGTATTTCCTTATGTACGAATTTCGACTAAAATATAAAATGTTTCTTTAGAAAAATACAAAATGCTCCGTATTTTAGGAAAATGATATTTTTAGACAAGAACCGTTGCTAGCGTTAGGGCTGCGAACATAAACAGAATTTTTAAAAACCCAGCCTTTCATTTAAATGTAAACAAGCTTTCATACTCGCATGCGGTAAACACATCGACGAAGGCTATGCAGTAAAGAATGGACAGAGTACAAGTATAGAAACAAAATTTTATTTACTCTATAGTCTATACTACTGGCTTCGAATACGAGTTTATTTGAACAACTTATTGTATTAGCTATCTTGGCAACAACCGTACTACACAAGTAAAGTCACCATCATTTACAATAGGTATCTATAAATTACAAAACTGTAGTCTAGATTTTTTACATTATTTGTTAGAAAAGTAAAAACTATAGGTACCTTTAGTACGCACTTGATCCCTGGCATGAAAGTCTTATCGTTTTTGTATAAATAATATTATTAAAGTCGCATTAACCTAGCTTTATCGTGTTTCGAAATAAAATCCTACCATAAAATTTTACAAGTTCGTATGAAATGTTACATAATAAGCAATCATTTTATATACAGATATAATATATTTCTCCATTTAAACACAAATGTAAATGTCAAATTTGCGTATAATTATATGACTGAAAATGTATCTCATTACGCCAGAAATATAACGTTCTTTTCGTTATAATTGCGTAATTTGACTCTCGTAGTTAAGATATGGAGGGTGATAATTCACTGGGGAGCAAGTCGGTGTCGTAAATCGAGATCTTGTACTTGACCTCGATCAATTAGCTTGGGGTCAGAGACTGAAATCGGATAACCGATTGAAATGAAGTTATAAGTTATACATGTTCAGTAAAGATCTACATGTGTACCTATTTATTAAATACACATAGTTTATAATAATTTTAAAGGCTAAATCTATTATTTTTCTACTTAACTTCATAGTTATTGTAATGCTTAACATCTTTTAAATAACCAAGCATAAAGATAAAATTGTACAAGCGTAAATTGTTTGTTGAAATTGTTCCCTATTTTGTACACTTACAATGAGCTTCAATTGTATTATTTCCTTTGTTTGAATCCGAATATAGAATATTTTATTCAAATTTATATGGAATCATTAATTTATTTGTTTCCATGCTTATTCAATTTAGATTTAGCCAATAATGTTTCTTCTTTAGGTGGATACATAATATTTTATTATGTTTCTCACTGAACAACTCCTAAACAGCTGGACGGATTTTTATATTATTTTTTGGAGTTCTACAGGTAAAACCGAAAAATTTTCAGGTTACAAAACGATCGCGAACGAAGCCGCTGACAAACTTAGTTATAATATAATTTTAATCATCAATTTAATGATAATTCATTAATATATTAATATAATACATATTTCATTTATGTAATGAAATATCATTAAAATTCATATTATCAAGGTGGGTTAGTAACGACACTCCATCCCAATCTAACCACGAAATTACGAAAATCAAGAATCGTTTCCATTAGGGAAAATAGTTTCCTACAAGGTAACAGTAACAACCTTTCTCACTCACATGTCGTCCCTTGCCATAAAACTAACACACGCGTAATAATGGATAATTAATTGTTACATAACAATTAATAATCTGTTATTACACGTTAATTTTCCTCCACACAAAATTTGTTATATTTCAAGATAGATACATGCCATAAATAATAAATCTAACAATATTTTGTGAAAGCAAATAACTCAATTTACCCAATGTTAAACGTATTACTATGAGATAGAAAAACAGATTGTATGCATAATACACACACACTCGTGATGTAAATAAATTACTTGTTTTAAAATCCTCTCGAAATCACGGTATGGATTGGTAAAAATCGTTTACGAGTGTGGGAACTCACGGGCGGGAGGCTGGAGCGGCTATGCTTGCGTTGATATAACCTCGTATAGGCGGCCCAGCGCAAACAAATTGGATGCTTAAAATTCAATTTGAAGGTTTCACGGTCCGCATCATTCGCTCTCCTCGCTTGTTACAAACTGTTCACATGTCCAATGTAAACGCAATTATTTTTCTGTAACTTCTGACTTATTTTTTATAGGTTCCAGAGATGTGACACTTATTGGTTTAAAGGATAATGGAAACTGTTCTTTGTATGCCTTTTATTTAACTGTGAAAACTTTTTCGAAGTTTGCAAGTACGTACAGAAGTTTCGAAAATATTTGAGTATCGTTTATTAGTGCCGTACTAAACCTGTGACGTCATATAAAGTTTTAAAATGCAGACACGCTATAGTTTGTTGTTGCAAAGTTTGTGTGCAAACCTAAAAGGAACTCTTAAAATAAAGCGGAGATTGTGGTACTGTTTTATGAAGTAGGATCTGAAATAAACTGCTAAGTAAAGTTTGCTTCCTCAGACTTTACAACTTGTAGGAATAAATTAAACTTCGAAAAGGAAAATTGGCGAATATTCTAATACAATTTTAATGTAGTACAAGAAAATGAAGAAATGATTTGCAAATCCGACTTTCTCACAATTCCTGACAACGGAAGCCAAGTCCAAAGATTCAAGAAAAGTTATCTAATCTGACTTTTAAGTATACATAGAGCTGACATATTAGTCTGCAGCAAAATACTCTTTTTTCTGTTAGATCTGAATGTTATGTTTTTTGTTTTCTGAAACAAACAACTAATATTTGATAGTAGGACGAAATGGTTTATTTCGAAGCAAAGCTTTTGTAAAGATTATTCAAGTTTAAATCTTCTTTTACCCCTCTGTGCCATAAGAAGAGCTATTTTTTCGAGTAGGTATATTATGAATATCAGTGTGTATAGTATAAATAGCATAAAGAGCTTGAATTATTTTAAAGAGTCAGTACAAAAAGTATAAGGTTTTTAAACGCTTTTTCTAATTTATCCGAGATATTTATTTTTGCTGTCTGCAAATAAATCATCCAATCCGCTACAATAATAATCATCTTTCGTTCATATTTCATATGCAGCGACGATACAATATAATAATGTGTTATATAAATTTATGCGTAACCATACTTAATTATGCATCTAAATTGTAGCCTAAATAGGTTCCAAGTAAATCAATGTTATCCAGACTAGTTATTTTCAATCGATCAATATGCTATACTCTGAATACCGTTCGTATTAATCACTGGCATATTTGAGCGGAATCACAATTGGCAATGCATTTTGCAAATAGCCGCCGTACTATCGTTTAGTCCTGAAGTAATTATCGCCAACCAACACACTGAATGAATTATCACGCGGCACCACCTGCGGTTTAGCACTGCCATTAACTATAGATGTGAAGTCATTATTTCCCACATTAGTCAATTTAATATTCGTTTCACGTTCTTGTCTGCTCATTCAATCGTTTTAATTAAATTAAATATAAAACTTTTCAGTAAATTTATTCGCTTTGATGTGATTTTCAACGCATATATGGGTCAGGTGCTCTTCAAATGAAAATCTAAAAATAGTTTCAAAACTTTATTCAATACTATGTTTTACGCACTCCATTTAACTCCAAATTGTAACAAAATGTTGATTTTTTGTTTATTAAGTTTATATTTACATTTAGTTATAAATGTTACATCTCACGAAATGCATTGAAACGCTATTAGTGTACCTACACACGATTTATTTATGACCAATATGATGTAATATATGTATATGTAAGTAATTTTCTGCATTTTACGTGTTTTTATAACATGACCTGTTTTAATTACGATTTTGAATCGCAAACCAACATCATAATTTCGAATAAAATACAATTTTAATTACGTCACAGTGAATTGAAGAGAACATGCTAATAGATACTAACGTTGTTCTATGTATAATATATAGTAATATGTATTACAATTATAACTTACGTACAATGTGATTAAATACATGTATAACATACACTAGATAACAATAAAAATGGTAAAAATACGTATGCAATTCCTTTCAGGAAATAAAACATAGAAGATTTGTACATAACTTTCATAAAATTTAACAAAATGTTTAAAACTCAATAATTTTCAATTCCATATTAGACTGGATATATCATTACAATATATAACAGAAATGGTATATTTCTTCATTCACATTTTGTCACAATATGGGCACATCATTTACTTATCATTAAATCATTCACTTTAGATACTTAATCATCATCAATTCCTGCAAAGATAAAATATGGACGAGTCGTATGCAGAAGCTAGAGTTAAATAAGATAATATAGTTTAGGCCATTTATAAAAGTTCCAAACAATTGTGTTCATAGCTAAAAAAATAATATTAGAGCAAAGGAATGTATATGGCCAATCTCATGACAGCTTTCAACCGTTACGTGGTTTTATTTAGTAGCGCGTAATATAGAGCGTAACTACACTCTTGAAAATTTATTTTGTTCAACAAAAACCTTAAAATATCTGTTAAAAAGTACAGGGTTGATTAGTCTCAGTAAAGAATTAGAAATGAAATCATTAGGATGACTAGTTGATGTATGAAGAGAAATTGTGACACTTTACCCTGTTCACCTCAAAATGTTAATGTTTACATAATAAGATAAAATAAAATAAGAACTAAGTAGCAAATAGACTCGCCCATAGGAGTATCAGTTAATTTTAATATTTACTTATCAAAAACTACACACTTAATAGGTATAGTATGTTACTTAAATAAATTTACAAAAAATCACAACATACTCATTTTCCTTATGTAGTCTACAACTCTGAAACACTTTGATAAAGTTATTGTATGTACACCTAAATATTGGCAAGTTATTTAGTCTTATCTGCACTATATATTATTATTGTTATATTCACATTTGTTGGTGTATATGAATATGTTTATATAACTAACGTTATCCATTTCCACATTCCAAATTGTAATCTCCTATCTATTATGGCATAAGGATAAATTTACGTATAAACAGAACACGTTTTCAAATCGATGTAACTATTTAATAAAATGTTATTGGTCTTCTTTGCTTCTATTTACTTAACGATTTCATTTGATGAAAATAATACAAGTATTTTATAGATTTAACAAATAATAAAAATTTAGAAAAACTGATCAGCAAAAACATATGAACATGTTTGTTTACATTATATACATATTTTAATTAATCATAATCATTAACTTATATTTACACCTTAGAATATCATTTAACCAACACTATAACTTTGTCCTTTCATTAACCACCACTTCTGCAGTGCTTAATTTCTGTAAATCTCATACGGATATTTCCTGTATTTGAACTCTTTTCTTCATGATACCAGGAGGTGCCGGTGTCGTCGGTGCAGGAGGAACTCTTAGAATTCCTGAGCCACTAGCAGTCCCATTGTCTGAATCACCATTTGTTTCTGAAAGTAATTCATTACCATCGTTTAGAGGACCGAATTTCACTTGGGTCGAGCTATCTACGACACGTGGTTCAAACGTACTTGTACTAGTTCTCGCTACGGCTTCCTGTATACGTGCTTCTATTTTTTGGATATCCGGTTTCTGAGTATCTATACACACAACACTGCCGGCATCAATAGCACTTCCGACACTCACGTCCGGTAATGACCTTCGCGCGGCTAGATGTTTTTCATCATAACAACTATATTCACCAAATGTAGGTTCACCAGAATCCGACAAAGTTCGTAAATCAAATTTTGAACCTAAACCTCGTGGCACATGTGCTGATTTACATTCAAATCCAAAGCCTTTTCCTTCAAAGGCACGCACTTCGAAATCTAACTTTCCGTCGTAATTGTCCGAAGAAGAGGAACTGCCAGCTTCAGTCATGTCATCCTTACAACGCCGGGGCCTTGATCCTCTCTGGTGGTAAATTCCAGCGAAAATAAGGACATTTAGTAGTAATAGAAAACATCCAACAGCAATAGTTACTGTTAGAGCAGCAGTGTATGATTGGTAATGCGAAGATGCGAGACGGCGTAAAAGAGCATCATCCGTTTGAACCGGTGTAGCCGTGGCATTTGGAGGACATTCGGTGGACGCTGGTGGGGCCGGAGACGGTTTTGGGGATGCAGACCGAGGAGGTGGAGTACTTTTATCTCGTCCACCGGCTATGTTCACTACGTGTGGCACGTGAGCCCGGGACATTGACTGTGGTCTAACCGCACCTAGGAAAGTGATAAGTTATAGCTGTGCTTCTTATATTAAAATTAACATAGGTGAAAGTTTCCATTTTAAAATGTGTTTAATAGGTTTTGTAGGGTTCTACAATTACAATCAATTTTGAAAATATTAGGGTATATCGTTTAAGATCCCTAATCTTACCTTCATAATAATTAGCGCTGTCGTCTTGAAAATGATGATGTCTCATAGCGGCATCTGGCAAGTCTGAACCGGGTCGATGCAATTGCGGTATGAGGGATAACCATAATGACATCTTGTGACCGCGATAGTGACTTCTCATTCCAGGCTTGGTACCTAGGTGTCAAATTGGATACATTTTAGATGATATAGGATCTTCTCACTCAGAGAAGGCATCTACTTTAATGAGGTAATCACGAAATAAATTTAATAAAGGACACTTACCTATTTCCATATACAGCTGATTTATTGTATCATAAGTATCCCAATAAGGAATGTCATCAGCGCCCATTGGTACTGCTTCTCCCATTATTGGGCTTG
Organism: Colias philodice; assembly: GCF_061535455.1. Taxonomy (NCBI): domain Eukaryota; kingdom Metazoa; phylum Arthropoda; class Insecta; order Lepidoptera; family Pieridae; genus Colias; species Colias philodice. The sequence goes on from NC_143087.1 coordinate 7,853,809, forward strand.
GTGGTGGTGTCGCAGATGGATCGTTGGGATTTCTGTTTCAATGAAACTTCTATAAGTTACTTGTTTCTGTGTATATTGACCATAAATGTATTATATGTTTCAGAAATTACCAGAAAAGATGAAGACACGATACAATTATAAAATTGAAGAATCAAATGTGTTGGAATTCAACCCAACTCCTTCATTAAATTATTTGGCATACTTTAGAAATTATTTATTGTTCAATATCATAAGTAATGAAAACATTCTGACATTTTATTAAACTTACCCATTTCGAACAAAATTAGCAATGTAATGCATACAAAGTTTTGATACGCGTTGTTCTTGTGAAGTAAAATTCAAGTGATGGTAAGTCTGCGATAGAGGCATTCCCAGAAAGAACGGTAACTCCTCGCCATGCACGGATCCTGGTCGCTGATAATTAAATGAAAGCATTTTTAATAAGAAAAGAAAATGATAAAAATAATTCTTATATTATGATTTAATTAAGAGAAAAGTGAGCTCAAATATCATTTAAATCTCATTTTACACGTGAAAAAAATTATACATTTCTTCAAGTCATTTTGTTTAAGATTATGAGTTATAATAGCTATTTACCTGTGGGTAGTCTTTGTCTTGCGAAAGGTAATGAAAATGGGTAAAGTACGTGGTGCCCCGGCGGAGTGCGTGGAGATAACCCAATCGTATCAAAGGTGCTGCAGTACGACCATCACTTAGAATCTGTTATGAAGACAAATAATGCTGTTATTATAAATAATAATTACAAAATGTTGTTAAATCTTTAAAACATTAGCTTTTTCCCAAACAACAGAGTGGGACTTGAAAAATTAATGTTAGGTTAGATACTAAGATATCGTAACCAAACAATCTCTCTTGCAATGTTTTTTCAACAAAGTTTTATATAAATGAAACAACACAATTAAACGAAATCATTTATATCACATATAATCGTCTCGTAATAAAGCATTTATTTGGAAGCATATACCGCCTTCATTAACTTAGTAGAGCAGCAACGTCGCCGCACCGGTGACTTGCGAAAAATCTCTTGAGGATTAAATTAAGATCCTTCATAACGCCATAATCGACTTTATTTCAACAGAATATTATAGAGAATATTAAGATGCAATTTTATTGTTGTTGTGCTGTTTTGCTGTTTTTATACATAGTTGCATGAAATGTAACCACGTTACTCAAATTGAAATATGTTTTCAAGATAATCTCGAAAATGAACAATGATTTTTAAACAATCGTTACATTACACATCCTATTGTTTAAAAATAAAAAATGGAGGGCACAACGGTTTATTAATCATTCCAACTAGGGCCGCAGAAGCCCTACTCCCTAAACCCACATCGTTTAAAAGGGACTGCCGAAATAAATACATTAAGCCGGAATGCAGACATTCGCATATTTTGTTTTGATTAAAATTTAATACTTTGTGAATTGATAAGCCTGTGCTAAAGTTTTAAGGAAATTAATAATTTTAAGTTTAATTTTAGATGGTAAATTAATTACTTGACGCATTTATATGACAAAGGAATTGAGTCTTAATCTTTGTTATTTGTAACGACAAACAAAAAGCACGACGGGTGATAAAATTGAATAAATCATCTATCATAATTCAATTCTTGTTTAATACAGTCGGTGCCTGGATCAATCAAATTTATAAAAATCGTATTACATTTTAACACCCGAGTTCGACCTTTTGCCCTACATATTCTTATTTCCCCGTGGAAAACGTCGGTATATCACATCTCGATGCTTTTGATTAAGATATTAATGAGAGAATATTTCAACGCTTTTTTAACTAGAATACTTGGAATAACTGTCAATTTTATCTAATAATTATTATCAAGAACAAAGGCAAGACTCTGAAATTGTAATTATCGTATTATTCTACTGGGAATTAACGAAGTGAAACTATAATACTGTCGCAAAGATTATGGATAATTGTTTTGAAGTAAATAGTAAATACCTAAATCCAGCTTTAGACATATTATATACTACCTATTTATGTACAATTTTCGTAATTTTGTTAATTCTAAACATTATCGAGCAGAGCAAAACTTTTCATGTGGAACGCAATTAAATTAACGACTAACTTACCTCAAGAGTGGCGTCACGCACACTTAGTGGGTTCTGTAAAGGTTTATCCCAGTCGGTGTACTCGTTTTTAAGAGTTGAATAAATTTCGTTAAGATGGTAGTAATACGCGTTGCGGACGAAGGTGCGCAGAATGCGGTCGCGCCGGCTCTCATTGAAGCCAAACTCCAAGTCTTGAGCATTGAATTCCAAGTAAGATTCTGCAAGTAATGGCATGTCATTCATTTGCATAAATTTATGAGCCGACGCTTTGGCATTCACGTCTATTTAATTAAAAGTTGGAGCTCTGTAGTATTACAAATTTTTAGATCGGTTTTGCAAATTAATGCTGAATAATAATAACACACTATTTGTAATCTTTACATTTTATATTAATACATATTGGGTTTATATAAACTTAATTATTGTAGAAACTTATCGGCTTAATGCTTTTTTTGTGGTAAATAAAAATATTCACCTGTCGTAGTAAGTCCAAAGAGCAGTTCTCTGTGAGGAAAGTCGGCTAATTCATGACCAGCTGCGGTTGCTACGGCCGCCGCACCGGCCCCTAACCGCGAACTGTCTGTTGGCGGTGGTCCCTGATACCAAAAATATTGGTATATTTATATAGCCAATATTATAGTTAGAATAATAAACGATATATAAGAGACAATAATAAATATATTGAGGATGATTCAAATTGAACCTTTTTTCGTTGTTAAGGGCCTTCATAATTAACGGCAGTTAATTTATTTCTTCATTTTTTATCATTTCATTATTTATTGTATATTTTTCATTAATATATTTCTATCTCTCGAAGTATATTAAAATGAAAAAATATAATGAAAGAAAATATGAGGTAATTTTAGATATAATATTCAAAAAACATCACAATAAGTACACAAAAAATCATATTCAATAACGATATCGAAACAAGAAAATTATAATTCCATTTTTAATATTAATTTAACATGAGATTGTTTGATAGAAAAAGCAAATAGAAGGAAAACAATTTTAACGCAAAAACAAAAACTAATAAACGGATATTTAATATAAACGGATTGAAGTACAACATCGTAAAGTGTATTGGAGTTGCTGTCTACTGCTCCGTGAGGTGTGAGATTAACCCAAGTACCTACAATATAAATTAGAGTAAAAGATAGTAAAAGACAGATTTTAAATTTTTTTTTTTAATATGTCATATTACATACTAGTTATTTTTACTTACTAACGAAGGATTCACAATAACAGTCCCGTCAACAAAGGGTGCGAAACCAGGTAGAAAACGTGGCGGTTCTAAACGGACCGCAAGCAATTCTGCCAGCGGTTTATTGCGTAGACACGGCGCTAAGTCGTCCTCCAGTAGGTCCCCATGGCAACCAGTCTGTTCTGCTACCTGCGAGAAAATAATCATTCTCACTCACTTATTATGTACATTATTTAAAAACAAAATATCTACCATTCCCTGAGCTACACAGTTAACAAAATACAGGAAATCTTAAAACATAAAACGCTATAGCGCTAAGCTAAAAACCGTTAAGAAAGCGATAAAACATTAACTCAAGGAAAAAACCAAACGTAATTTGATTCTATCAAACTTATATTAAAGGCAAAATTGATGTATGCCATAAAATTAAATGAGACTTTGTATTTGACTTTGAAATTAATTTTGAATATCAAAGTTGACTATATTGAAGCCTTTAATCAATTTTAAAACAATATTCAAATCTATATAAACAAAGGTCCATACACCCGTACCTTTCTTTTTATTGTAAGCGGTTCCCTTTGCAGAGCCCACGAGCTCAACCCCGACCCGCTTAACAAAATGACGCGCTTCAATAGCTCTGAAACAGATAACCTAATTTAATATTGTTATTTCCGAAATGAACCATCCAGTAATGAGTCTCGTTGTATAAACATTTCGGTTAGCATAAAAGACAAATCCTTACAATTCTTTTAACTGATTTTTCTTAACGATGTAACTCAATGTTGACCTAATTACCAAATTATATTTGACAAAGAAAATTTCTTGCGCTTTTTAAATATGGGTATTAAGCAGGGATTTAATTACATTAACGGACGATGGAAGTAAGCGAGTCTCCAACATGAAAATACAATGAAATCTGCCGTGGCTCGGTCTAATTACGAACAATGGTTGTCCCACAGTCCCATGCGTCACTCGTGAACGGGTGCCATTTGCGGACTCGCCAATGGCGATTATGACGGCATAACCAAATAATTTATATGACTTTTTCGAAAGGACGGGATAACAGAAGTAGCTATAATTAAATCCTTGACGTTTATTGTTGAAATAATGGTAGAGATGTTAAATACCAAGAGAATTAACTTATTTTATTTAAGCGTAACAATAGATAGCGATTGTATATTAAATATTATACATTGCGTAAACCCACCCCTAGCAACAGGTGAAACGGCTAGGAAATTGGCCAGAGCAGCGCCGGTGCCATGACCCATCAAAGTCACTTTCTCAGGGTTGCCTCCGAAGGCAGGGAGGTTTTCCCGCAACCAATGTAATCCGGCGACCAAATCCATTAAGCCGAAGTTACCCTGAGCTGACCCTTTAGCACCAGTTTTTAAAAAACCTGTAAGAAGGTTAATGTTTGATTAATTGAGTTTTCCGAAGCCTAAAAGGTAAAAGGTTAAAACTACAATGCTATTTATCGTATTGAGAGTTTCTCAAGAGAAAAGCTTTTCTAGGTGAAAAGTTACGTATTTTAATTTATCGGTAAAAAATCTGTAAATTTTACGATTCGAAAACCATCTAAAACCAGGAGCTGCGTGTTTTCTCACCCAAAACTCCTAATCTAAAGTTGATAGTAACTACGATGACGTTGCCATGAGCTGCTAGAGTGGTGCCGTCATACGCGTTTCCTGAACTCCATTCATACGATTCCCCGTGCACAAACACTAAGCATGGCAATCCAGCCTTTTCATTTTCAACTTCTGCTCCTATAAAAATAAGTAATTGAAATCCATACAAGTTGTGCTCGAACGTTTAATGTCAGAATTAAATTACAATTGAAATTTTTGGAATTTATAATTTTGTATTCTAATTAAAAACTACATTTTATGTTTCGAATATAAACAGTAATTATGCTTGAACAGTCAAGAATTAATAAGCAGACTTGAAACGCAAAATACAATATATCTAACGACAACTCAAATATAAATCACATTTATTATGAAACGGGTTGTGCTGGTAATATTATATTCCCAAGTTATTACAAAAACGGATAAGACAAGCATTATAAGATCACAGATGTTGAAAAGCGAACAAATTAGCTAAGAAACAGCGAATGAACCGTTCCTCTTCTGTATCTTGAATCGTCGGTTTAGAGTGCCTTAACCTCACTTCCGCACTGCTTGCAGGGGGCATGATGCACTGCAATGCACTACGGAATTGAGGCCTCGACACCCTTTGTCTCCTCGCCCTTCTTCCACTCCAGATAATTATGTCTTCCTGGATTCCTTTTTCTTAATTAAGTATTTTTTTTAATTTTCATACTGGCAAATAGGCTCTACAATCTACATACCTACTACATATGTATTAATGTAATTAACTATTTTGTAAGCTTGCAAACTTTTATCTTTCATTCACTTTTACATCTGAGCGAAAGTTTAAAAAATATGAAAATGTTATTAAATAGTACGCGTACACCAATGAATTTTTGAATAGCATCTTATTTAGCGGACACTGAATTAGCGGGAAATGACGTGAATAAATTATGAATAAACCGCTGGCATGGATTAACGAGCACCGCGAGACCTTGCCGAGAATCGCCCACCTCAGACATGCCTCTATTATGATATTATTGTTTTGTTGTTAACATCAGAGGGAAATGTTGATTAGAATGTCTATACGGTTAATGTCGTGCTTTTGCGTATAATTCATGTGGGCTTAACAGAGCCGGGTTCGACAACGCTATCGTAAAATTAATTACCTACGCCATGTTCGGCTGAATAGACTACACCAGTCTATGTTATCCTACAAACTCAACTTAACTAATTTAGACCTAAACGAGAAATTTAAACACGTTAATATCATGTTATTAAATAAAGGGACAACGTTTTCATTCTTTTATAATAACATATTTTCAAACTGTAACTACTCATTCAATAGTTGGACATAAACGGTACAAATTGAAACCGCCCGCGCCGTCGCTCTTGGGGATGTGGATCAAAATAGTTTACTCCAATTCAATAAGTGTGACAGTTTATTATGATTTGTATAATACTTGATATCGTTTATAAATTGCTATATTTTACAAGACTATAAGTGTCATCAAATAATTAATTAAAGCTATTATAATTTATATTCAAACGTCCAAAAATATACGTTATCTGAACATACCATTAACAGGTACATATAAGTTAACATAAAGGCAGTCTTCGCTCTGGTTAGCTAGCGTGGGCAGCAGACGCTCTAGCTGGCGGATGCGCGCGCGTGGGTGCAGCAGCAGCGCGTCCTCGTGCGGCGCGGCGGCGGGCGGCACCTGCGGGCACGCCGGGCCCAGCGCGTCCGCCAGCCGCGTCGTGCGCCACTGCGACGGGGTCACCGGCGGCATGTATCTGTTCACACTTCACTCTTATAGCTATGCTCGTTTATAAGGACACAATTCAGTAAGTCATCTTAAATATCTGAACCAATTAGTAAATGTCATATTATTCTAGTTCGTTTTATGATATTCAATTTTCCCAGTAGACCACCACATACTAGAATTTTAGTTAAATATCATTGAATATCAGCGTAAACCTACCTGAGACTACCAAGTGGTGGCGTGGCATACGGTACGCCCAGATAGGCTTCAACTTGCGGGTGCGCGTGCACGACGATGCCACGCAGCGGGCCGTACTTGGTGCGCACGATGCGCGTGCTGTACTTGTGCGTGGATATCGCAGCGGCGCAGCAGACGAGCCACGCGTAGAGCGCGGCGCAGTCCGTGCGCATCACGTGCGCAGCGCGGGCGTGAGCGCGGGCGACGCGCCGCCGGCAACGCGGGCGCCGCCGCGCATCACGCGGTGTGCCGTGTTGCTCTCGCGCACCGCCCCACGACGCACCGACTCATCTTACAACGATACTCTTCTCTCTGGCTCGCGGCCACTGGTGTTAATAATAATTTTCAACTTAAAGATACGTCGATCGTGAGTCTATGTCCACAGAGATTAAGCTTTAAATGCAATCATTTTTATACATTTTAGAAGGATATGGATGTACTTCAATTATTGATGTTATAGTTAATAATTTATTAAATTAAATGTAATAATAAATAATTTCAGGGATTTTAAGGAAATCACTTCGTGTGTCATGTACATGTTGTATGGAGTATAATAATTTATGAGTTTCATATTACTTACCCAAATCATGATTTTCTTTCGTTATAAATGATTGAAAGTGGAGCAATCATTAGCAGACCTGAAACAAAATAGTCATTAAAATAAAGCGTTCTCTTAAATGTGATACTTTTACCTAAGCGGGCTCTAGGTAGGTATAGTAATTTAATATCTATAAAGCTCGAGCAAACAATGGAGTAGGCAGTAGAAAATGTTTATCTTAACAAACCTAACCCGTTCGTAAAATTTAATGGAACACAAACACGACAACAGCCACGCAATTTTAAACAAAATTTACAAGCTCCATCGCTTGCTCCGCTGAATACTGTCAGCGTGATTAACAATTATAATTAGATAATGCACTGAATGATGATTAAAGGCTTATAAATTGTCGTTGATTGGAAAATCTCTCTACATAAACATACATTGTGAAAACAAACAACAGATGATGTTTACAAATTTTTGTAGCAAGGTGACTTAAAATTACTGTTGCAGATTAATTTTTACATATTAATTTTTCTTTTACATAATATCGACGACCTATATTTTTTCGTTTGTGTAGCTGTATGTCTGTGCTTACGTGCTTTATAATATAGGTATGAACAATTTCATCTAATTTCTTTAAGAAAAATTTTTCATTTTAAAGCCATATTTAATTAAGAAGTGAGCTTAAGCCTAATCGCTGTCCGCGAGGGCATTTTTTTCAAAATATCAGTAACAGAATTTTCCTAAAAACGCAGGATACAAAGGTTTTGCGTGTCACGGCGCTGATTGATGGCCCATCTCCTTTTCTCTCTTTGTGAAACGCTTGTGTAACCAAATAAGCTTGTAAATACCATCACAGGCTCACAATAACATCTGTCAAATAAGGGAAATCTTTCAGTCAAAGATTCAAAAAGACCCTATTTATATTTCACACTTCGATATTATCAAAAGGCTTTTATCAATACAAAAGAAGATAAAACTCTGAAAAACAATCTCAAAAGGTCAAAGATATGTTCCGTAGCTCGTTTTGCCAATTCCGTTTTCCCGTTGCCGGCAATGTAGACGCTAAGCTTATTGTGTCTTACTTCAAACGGTCTGAAGCGAAAAGTATATTTACTTCGTTTACAGATATAACTTATTTCTAAGACGGCACGTGAGCAGTGATCGGAAAATTCATACGGGTATTAATAGCTTAAAGCGAGAGAGTGTTCTGATATTTTCTGAAACGTTAACATCGATTTGCGGGCAACATGTTAATCTTTTCTAACGTGAGCTTTGAGCGTCGCCGTCGTATCTGGCCGAAGATAACATCCACCGATTACCCAGATCTCGTCGGTTCTGGAAGCGGCAGTGATCGATCGCTTACGTAATAAATTGTACTATCGCATCTCGATTCAATTTCATGTTTGATTTATTTATCGGAGATGTAGATTAATTACCAATACTGAATTATCAAAAGTACACATTCATATACTATAGCGTTACATTCCCCTTGTAGGTACCTACATACAATGGGAACATACGTCCTTATAAAATCTACAGCAGGATATTAAATGAAGGAAACCTTGAATTACTTTACATGTACATATTTTAAATATTTAACGTTATGGTATCGATTCATAGTTGAAAAGATTTTAAACTGTTTTATACTGACTAGATAAAAAGAATCCGATTAAAATACCGCTCAAAATGGCAATCAGAAAGCAAACATCATAGTTAAACTTTGCCATTACAAAGTTTTATTACCATTAACAGTATATTAACCAAGTATGATGTTTGCGTTCCAATTTACAATTTATTTAGTGAAGTTGTGTGTCTCACAAATACGATAACTTAGATTATCTAAGTTCGCAGATCTCGAGCAGGTGTTCACAGAGTGTTAATTAATTACCTACGAGCAGAATTTATTTCTTCTAACTTAATTGATAAATACCAACAGACTCGTTACGGCTTCGCGGTTTCATTAAAATAAGGAGAACACACTCGTATTCTCTCCGTAACAAATTAAATTAATGGCATCCCTATGTTAAATGAATTAAGGTATTGCGGTACCTATATTGAAATTAAAACATTCAAATGTTTTATTTAACAGTTGAAGAAATTGTTATGGGGATTAAATGTTAAGCCGACTTTTCGGCTTAGCGGTAAAAAATACTGAAGAAACCTTTGAAATTTACAAAGGTTCCGTGACAATCGTATTAAAGCAAAAACGTTTATTGAATGCACGAAATGAAAAAGCCATCGGCGGCGATACAAACGACATGAATAATGCGTTAAAATATCATTAAGATAATTCAAATAGGTATTCATATCATCGTGTAATGGGGACAAGATAAAGCTGCGGTGACCGCAGCGGTGACGGCAGTGTCCGGCACGATACGTTGCGGTGGCAAGCGGCTTGGTTGTGGACGAGTGCGAATTAGCGTCATCAATCACCAACGAGCCATGAGCCATTCTTGCGAAGCATTTTAATAAGACGAAACTTCTTTAAAAGCACTTTTTCTACGGTGGCTCGGGTAATTAACCATACGGTTATAAGACTTCCAATTTTTACGTCAAAAATTTGAAGAGATTGTAACAAATTACTGGTTTACTAGAAATAATTACCGTAAAATATCTTCAGATGTGTTTATCTGCTTTCTATGCACAAAAATACATATAAAAGCTGAATAAATTTCATCATAAAGCATTTTTCAAAAGATAAAGCAAATGAATTAATGAAAAAACTATATGACAACGTTTCAGATGTTAATAGTATGGAAATTCTACTTCGTGCTTACGTTCGGTGAAAGAGTGGTACTTAACCTATATGGTATTAGAACGGAAAAGGTCCACCTTTCATTGCAAACTAGCCTCAACTATTATAAAAAGTACCTAGGTACATATTTTATTCTATACCTACTTTCACAGCTCATTTCGATACAACTTTAAACAATGTAAAAATAGCATATGATTAATAAAGAATATAGCCATAACTAAATTATCTGCAGCATCATAACTAAAAGCATTTTATCACAGACGAAAAACCTCAGCCAGTTTTATGAAAATTAATCAATGTTCGACCATCGACACGCCATTAATCTTCTTTTATAATCCAACTTTTAATATTTGTTCAGTACAATAATAAACCAAAAGCAGCTATTTATAAAAGTAAAACTTTTAGACATCTGTCAAATTTCTGACATTCGTGATAAACATATGATGTCATGAAAGTCATATCTTTCTTGTTTGTTTTATTTTAGTAAGATATAAGGTGGGTAAGATAAATATAGATTTTCTTTTATTACATGTTTCATAAGGATTGTTCCTATATATCGGTTGTTAGATCGAGAGGGTTGTAGCAAGAAATGTGAGGCTATTTGCACTGGGCCGCTCTCAGGGCGTCGAGCCCTCTCCACGACCGCTACGCCGAGCAAACAAGATTCATACGGCCTCGCTATAAACTTTCGAATCAAAGTAATAACCAGATTTATAAACACTAAAACAAATGTTGATATTCATGTAAATTTTTATATAAATTAATTTAAGCAGTATTTACACAGCACCTACAAAACATTTAAGTAATGGGTCATGCATACCTACATAGTGTTTAATAAAATAAATTGTAGTCGTTTTCTATCTCAATTCTTAATTCTTTTTTTTTCAATTATTATGAGCAACGTTTGTAATAAGCTAGGGAAAGCGTTGAATGGTAATATATAATAGCGGTCCGCCCCAGCTTCGCCCGTTGTACATATTTCGCAATAAAAGGCATATGTTACATATGTGGCATGTAGCATATGTTCTTTCTCAGGGTCTAAAGATTATCTGTGCCAGATTTCATCAAAATCGGTCTTGTAGTTTATGCGTGAAAACCAAACATACATACATAATTACAAACCTTTTCTCTTTATAATATTAGTATAGATAAAATAGTGAAACGTGACGAGTTTATAAACGTAATAAAACATTTAACGTAAAACAAAAACTGTTCACTAAAGTCGAAGTATTCCCACGACACAGACACTAATACAGCGCCGGGCGACTAAGTCCGCAATACACATAAAATCAATTTAGCAAAGCTACTTTGTCCCGTACTGGCCCTTAGATAGATAGTCTAAGAATAAAAGTACCACACACCCACAACCTCCGACTGCCTTTACACGAGCCCATCATTATATTTCCTCTTATTTATATTTTCCAAATTAAACATCCTCACGTTAAATATATTTTACATTATATTATGAAAACAACTTTATGGTTCGTTTTATTTTACAAACAAAGCAAAGATACTCATTTAATGGAACTCTTGAGCTCGCCTTTTTCTTATCTTAACGTTTTTAGGGATTCGCAGTGAAATGCTAAAATGGGTTAGGGTTAGGTACCTCATTGACATCTCTCTGTTTTATGGTATCATTATTCTTGGTATCGTCTTTTTTCTTTAAGAGCCAAATAAATCATGTTAATTTGTTATCATGTGGTTGTCATAATTGATATAATGTTATAAATAAGATTATAAAATGTTTGGCATTTTTTATAAGTCATATTTTTGTTGCTCGACAAACACTTGATTTAAGTAATATGTTTTACAAAATGAGAGCGTTACTACGTCTATACGTCTACATAATATTATGGGAATAATAGATGGATATAAATGGGTGAAAGTTTAATACATAGTTACCAATTGTGTTCCGACTTCCAAAATTGGACTTAAAAAGAATATACCTACAAGTCTGTAAAAGAACATAATATTTTTGGTAAAAGAACATAATAATTTTTTGTTATGTGTAGAACATTTTAAAAATTATTAAAATTAATTGTACTGCCTTACTAAAAATAAAATACCTAGGCTACTAGTAGCTATCTAACTTTTACATTAAAATATTTGGAAAATAGTTTGGAAAATCCAAAAGTGCACGCCTCATAATTTTTTTTTAATAATTATTTATTAATTATTATTTTTGTTTATTTAATAACAATTAAACCACATCGAATCAGACCCTGAAAAATGAAAGGGTTCTATTCCTGAGCATACTCAAGCGTAAGAAAAAAAAAAGACTCGATTAGTAAAGTATTTCGGTCGCTATCGTGTTAACAAGAAAATCCTCCGCACATACAGACACACGGACGTCCAAGACAGAACTTTTTTAAACTGTTTTTTAACTAGTTTAAATAACAAAAATGACATCAAAAATATCATGAATGTTAAAAATAGTGTTTTTTCTTAATATGTGTGTGTATGTATTATCTTACAAGTGCAATGTATGATACATAAAGACATTTTAAGTTTGAAAAATCAGATGTTTTGCGCGAAGTGACAGTAGTACCCACCTCAACGCTTCGCTTATGAGGCGTGCAATAAACTCATATTATGACTTTTGCTGTAATAGAGTAAGCGTACGTACTCGCAAACTTCCTTGTAATCATAATGGTCAAAGGACATTTTCCAATATACACGTATGTATTAAATTTTCCTCTAAAACGCTTTCATGTTCTTATATATTAACAGAACTAACTAAATTGCAAGAAATCCCTGAGATTACTGAAGACTCAATGAAGTTGCTTTACAAAAACATACTACTAGAGATAACTCAGAACAGACTAATGAAAAAGCGATCAAGAAAAGGCAAAGCAGTCTCCTTTAAGACACTGAGTTTCACCGACGTGCTCTAACTAATCAGCTTCTTTTACTATGTTCCTAACGTAAATCTATTAAGTTTCCAGTTCCCGACAAAAAATGGAAATGAACCTTTCAAGTCCAGTGTAATGGCTGCATTTAAATGTAAAAACATAGTATTTCAATAGTTCGGCAAAATGTCTCTATGGTATTGAAGTGAAGTTGTTCATAAATAACTAATGACTTGGCACAATACAGCGTCGCTACGAAAAATGTAGCTCGAAAATTGAGCAATTTAAATGCGTTATACAATGTACTGAATGATTTAATTTATAACTAAAAGCGATTTCATTATATTGAAAAGTAATTCTATGCAGGTTGTTTATAATAAAACGAAGTGAGAAGTTGTAATTTTTTAAATAAAGAGGACAAATGAGAAAATATCACCTGCCACACCTTTAACAGAATAGGAGGGAAGTCAAACGGAAAAGGGAATGGGAGGATTAAGGAAATAGGGTCTTCGAAACTCCTTCGCTGTAGAAAATTCGATAGAATATTGTTTCTAATTCATGTTGTTATTGTCACACAAAATGGAACGATTTCACAATTGAATGGTTTGGTGACAAAGTAAAGTTTAACGTGTACAAATGGCTAACAAGTAACAATACACTACTACAGCTACGAAGAATGTAAATTTAAGTAAATTGCTGTACAAATATTATTTGGATTCATTTGATTGTTAAAAATTTGTATATTAAAACAATAGAATTATGTTTATTATTCAAATATAATTATACCTAAATTATATTTTAAAAATCATAAATATGTACTAACATATCTCTTGATATACCTCTACTTGTGTAGCGTAGAGGCGGCCTACGAACACCTTTCCTTACATTTTCTCTGAATAACGAATGTTCACCGTCCTTACCATTTATCTATGTCACTTCCTGGCCATCAATCTAATCATTCCTAGTTATATTTGTATAATGGTTTACATGTCTTCTCTGAAAGTAAACATTTTTAATGTTTTTAAGCATATGAATAAACTTGTGTTGGTCGTAACGAAGTCATAACGTATGAACAAATTTTTTACGTTATATGTATATAAAAATGTAAATAAAAATTTCATCATTAAAATACAGTTTTGAATATTTACTGTACACAATCAATTTATACAATTATGGTAAAAGTATATCGTTTACAAAAGCGTCAAAGTGAATATTATTATAACAAAATTATTGTGGCAAGGCTTAATTATTGAAATAACAAATAATTACCATAATATGCAGCGAGTATTCAATTTAAAAGTTTTTATTACTTAGCAATAACGTACTCTGTATCGGCACTGCGATCGTTACGCGTTTAATTAATTGTACTTGGTGTATTATAACTGAAAACCACAGAGCAACAGGCTCTGTACGGACCCAGCTTATTATATTAAGGGATTAAAACGATCTGATCGTGCGCGCAAAGCACGTATACATAGTGTTTGTTTAATATCTCGCTATCTGGTTTGGTCCAACAAAGATCATAAATATTGCGATACAAGCGCCCGACCCACGCCCAAACCTTTCCACCGCTGTTGTTGGAATTAGTAACGATGTTGCCGAATCTTTATTAAACATGAAGCGCTGAAATATACTTACAAATATTTGTATAGGTTTTGTGAAATTTTATACCGTCAGTCTACGTGCCGCCAGCATAATGTAGCCACAATTTTGTTTTATGAAATTTCAGGAGCATAAAATAGGAATAACGCCGTTTACTGGTCGCATAAATAAGAGCGTAAGTATGCGCTAAATATCACGATACAAACAACCTTAATTGCTTGGAGGATGTGAGCTTATGAAGAATGTTTTCAGTTGGTTGCATACGGAACCGCGTTACGCTTACGCAAGTTGTAATGCAAATCAGGCCGTACCCTACATTTTATATAAAATATTGCGCTGTAGAATACTCTACATTCACAGCATTGTTATATTTGCTCATCGAAAATAGTAGGTTTCAGATATTAAAAGAATTCAAACACAATACGCACTCAAAAAAAAACTTGCTTTAGATTTTTATGATTAACTCGTTATTTACTCTATCATAATCAAAATAAATATCTAGTGATCGTACATGAAGTACAACTTCCTACCTTACAACGAATCACATGTACAGGAATCAATTTTATGGTACTCTTGGTAGCTGTGCCAAATTGCTATCGAAATAAATCTGAAATTCATCAAACTGAATACAATGAGTCAATCCGGAAAGGTAGCCATTATCATACTCCTGCAGTAGACAGAAAATAACCATTTCAATTTCATTGTAATTTACCCGAGCTAGAATTGCTGTTCTTTTAATATAAAGAGTATTGTTATTTGCAATATTCTATCTGCATAATTGATTACATATATAATATGCACTTAAAGTATCAATATTTTTATATTATATTGTTTAATTACCTAATTTATTTTGAAATAGATTAAGAAACGTATTAGAAGAGATTGAAACCTGTTTTTTCTTTCGGTTATATTTTTATATAAATTTATATATAAATTAAAAGTTACATTCCTAATAACCAATTTAAACATGAAATATTTTGCCTGAAAATAATGAAACTATTAACTGCAGTAAATAAAAATTGACTATATTACATAAAAAGACAATTTAGTTGTACATACACAAAAATTAAAGGACAGTTTCGTTTTTGGTTATGGTTTACACTACACCAGTTAGAAGTCAGATATAATAGCAGACCAATATAGATGAATTTATCCTCAAAATCAGAATGAGAAACAACATTTCAAGCATACGTTCAATAATATAATATCCCAAACTATAAGTAAACACTGTAAATTTGAACGAGTAGATAGCGTGGTTTAATTTAGCATCGCTATCGGTAAATTCGTATGGATATTAATACTATCGTAACCAGTGTGAATTTTGACTGTTTCGCGTTTATAACCACGAAACAACTGATGCATAAAGCAGTATCGAAGTGTCAGTAAATTAGGAAAATTACGGCTGTGCAGTTACTTATCTACAGGCATTATGCTGTTCAAATGATAATTTAATACATCTAAACTTATTTTTATAGTATCGTCATTTTACTAAATTATCAGACATGTTTTCTCTGATGTTATGTTTAGGTATATAATAAAGCAATTTATGTAAATTTTCCTGTACGTTCCTTATCAACGATGCTCCGCTTTAACTTGTGTGGCGTCTTGTAAGAAACTTTTTCTTTCTTCTTTTATAAGTTGAGATAGCTTATTAATCCGTGTTTAAGTTTTTGTAAGGTATCTCAAGCGAGAATACCATCTTAGTTGTTAAGAGAGTTCTATAACCACAATATAAAACCACAGAATATTAAATCAATAGAACTGACAATCCGACAATGCTAGACGTTTTAAAAATATATTCTTTAATGAAACGAATTTTTCAATAGGGCAATATAAAACAAAAATATATTAGTATTGCTTAATCTGTATTAATCGCGGAATTCAAATTGCTTTTCCCGCGTTGCGTAGTTTGTTGATGTTATCTGTGGAAAATAAAATCGGGCTGTGTAATTGCTGGTCCCTGTTATCTACATCGATATGAGGCTCGGCTGCGTTCGCGCGACCATCGCGCTTTTTCAGGAATTATCTGTATGCAGCTATTGTGTATTGAAAATGTTTTCCATGTTTTCCTTTATACACATGCGTGCAAATTAACTATTATTGGTTGGGGTTTGATTCATTGTGTTTCATAAATGTTACAACAATATACTATACATTGCGGTTTGTTTCTTAGTGCGAGTTAATAAGTAATATTGTGAGAGTATAAATAAACTATTACTGCTACTATAAAAATTTATACATAATTCGAATACTTTACAATAATAATGTACCTACCTAAATACTTAATGTACTAATAGAATTCAATGGTTATATGTGTATTGTATACGCATTAATTTCAAGTTTTCAACATCATACCGATCGAGATCATACTGATATATTCAATCATACAAAGCAACGGCTTAAAATTAATGTAATAAATTACCACATTCGATACAATAAAGCAGATTGAAACCAATAATTGATACCATTACTCATCATTTAGTATTTAATCGGGAGATTCGCTAATTAATTTTTGCGATTGCATTTTATTTCACGGCAGCAGACATTGAAATCTCAACAGAAGTAGTAGTAGCAACTGTGATTATACAGTTCCCAAAAATATTTATAAAATTTAAGTATGATTAATGTTACACACATGAATAAGAATTATTGCAATTGCTGTTATGGATATAAAGCGCCAATGCAATAGACAATTTTAAATTCGATTTTATCATATATTTTACTGCCTACATCTATATACATAATAACAAAAATAACATTTAACAAAAAAGAACAATGAATCAAATTCAAAACTCAATAATTGAATGTAACTAGGTTAATTGCTAATTATCTAGAAATAAGTTTCTATTTTCCCCACTTGACCTCTCCGAACACTAAAGCTTAGAGTCTTTACTTATAGAGTGAAGTAATAATTGTAAGTTTGTAACATAAAAGAAAAGATTGAGTAAGTAGTTTGAAGAAGAGTTAGCTTTGAAGTCAGAGCAAAGGTCGAGGCCCTTTGGGCATCGGTCAAAACGCTGAAAGGGTCGCACATGAAACAAGATGGAAGTGTTTTAAATATTCAGTAGAACAACCTATAAATATATTAGATGCATTCTTAATTTTAAAACCAACTACATTATTAAAATGTAGAATTAAATTATATTATTCCAATATAGGTGTAACTAAAACTGCGATACATACATTTAATAGACTTACTTAGATAATGTGTTCTGGTTGAAGTATAGGTACAGCAATGGATCGAATATTCCCAAGGGGTTGCCTGGAACTTTCCAGGCCATCTTAATTGAGAGAATACGATCGCCAGAGTTCTACTCTCAAACTAAAGTGATGATGTAGAATGTAGATACATATATAAATTGCACGTGAGAGTTACAAACTTAGTATTGTTTGAAATGCTTAAGATATATCGTCCACTTCCTCTGTGTCCTTGTTATTACACAACAAATGTACGGTGTTGGTTATATGTATACCTGGATTATTTTTATAACAATGATATGAAACATAATTTTCATTTTATTATATTTGTTTGATAATAGAGCAATAATATGCAGCATATATTATACTAGCATACCGCCCGCGGCTTCGCCCGCGTTTGCAAAGGAAAACCTGCATAGTTCCCGTTCCCGTGGGATTTCCGGGATAAAAACTCCTATATATATATATATATATATATATATATATATATATATATATATATATCCTAATATAATATATCCTATGTGTTAATTCAAGTTACCCTCTATATGTGTGCTAAATTTCATTGTAATCGGTTCAGTAGTTTTTACGTGAAAGAGTAACAAACATCCATACATCCATACAAACTTTCGCCTTTATAATATATATATTAGAAATATATTAGAATATTAGATATTAGAATTAGATATTAGATTAGATGAGCAATGCATGTTTGTATGTGAAAATGAAGTCATCAGATTACATAGTACCTATTTAATAAACATAGTCGTTGTATTTAACTCTTTGATAGCAGGCTCTGCGTCCAAACAGCTTCGTATTTCACGCTGCATTAATATCTTCATAAATAGGATATACTGAACTATACGTATATTTAAGTCCTTGTGGACGGAAACAAGGGAAGTGTTTGCCAACTAAGCACAATTACGCTTGGCATGTGGCAGCTGCGTCGACCAACACAACGCAAAATTACTTTCATCAAATCACGCCAGAATCACATGCATATCTAGTTTTCATGTAAATTGCGAAGTTCAGAGTTTAAACAACCGCAAACTAACGCAAACATGTATTAAAATATGCTGTTTTATAAAGTTTAAACATCTAGTCTGGGTAGAAGCATCCCCGATATAAATTGCAAAGTGTACACCTACTAACGCGAGCTAACCAAGGGAAGAAGACAGCGCAAAACCCTCAAGGCACTAAAAAGCGAGATTTAAGCAAACTCTCATCCATTTATATATACAAGATATTATTAAACAAATATAGAATACGTATCATATTGCAATTTCATTATTACGTGTATATGAAGGTAGAAAGTCACACGCACCACGTGTAACTGATGCCTTTATTAAAACGCTCGCGATTATTCCTTATGGGCCACACCTGTCAACTGTCACAATTAATTGAACATCAGCAACGCGAGAGATAAATTCGTCTTTTAGAAGCTTCATTTAGGCACGGTAAGAAAGTGACGTAAATATACCCTATCTACCTACATTATAATATTTACCCGATGTTTCCGAAACCGAGGGGATTTAATTTTAATCGTATTTTGGAAATAATAAACACCAAATAATACTAATAATATTCTCATTACAAACATTTTTACTTTTTGTATACATATATTATGTATGTTTCTCACACAGGTTTCTCATTATAATATGTAACGTAAACCTAAACCTGAACAAAAATCATCAAAATAACTTATCTTTGTTTAACATTGCTGTTGAATTAACGGTTAAGACAGGATAAAACGAAGTATTCATATTTAAATCTAGATGAGGTGAATAATTTTATCTTTAAATTGCAGGGAAGCAATTATAAGCGTAAATCCTATTTTAAATTCATTTCAAGGCATATTTTATGAGTGAGACAGAGTATAACAAGACAATTCTGTTTTGTAATTACTCTTTGTTTATAATAATTTTACTTATACATAAACCAATTGTTTTTAATGTTTTCAAATAGATTATGTAATGCTGCACCCACAATAACACTTAAAACAGTATCCCAGGAGGAACTGACACAAACAATACAATATTATCGCAAACGTCTGTGACCCGAAAACAAACAAAGGAGATGAACAAAACAAATTGCGCATTTGCTACGATTTTTGTATGATATTACATGGATATTACGAAATTTTGTATTACGTTCGGCTAAAATTAAATTTCTGAAGTGTTCTAGAAGAGAAGAAGAATCGTCATTATTTATGTTCTTCTATCCTCAACATTTTTTCGGTTTTGTCTTTACTATGTTTTGAAAAGTAGATAGGTATTTATTCATAGTTTTAAAAGTATAAATATAATGTTGAAGTGTAAATTCACACCGCTTAATATAAACAAATTTACCATTTTCACCGCAATAAAACTTGCGATGAAAAAAATTACTTATTTCTTTAGAATACTTTTTCTTATTTATTATATGATCGATGGAGGTTTTAGGTTTATTTCGGCATCGGTTTTTCCACAGAACAGGGTTTTTCTCTGCTGTGGAAGTTTCTTTATTTTTTTGTTCTTATTGAAACTCCGCGAATGAATTGTAAAGCATTTGACTGTTAAATATTTTACATTGACACTTAAAATTTACAATGACGGAAAAACGAGAATTTCCCCGCACTCGTTACAAGGATCCTTGCAGGATATTGCTTTTTTCTCTGCTATAATAAGATTAAATTTTTCTAATGAAACAGAAAATGAGAATGTCTTCAGTTGAAATGAAATTCAAAACATAATATTATGTTTACTACAATGAGAATTAGTATTCGCGACTCTAGTACAGATATTTTTTTTATCTCTATGTTAATAGATTTTATACAAATACAGTAAAGGGTTCTACTGTTCTACATTAGTACTACATTCTATAGTATTTAACAAATACTATTAAATTTGAGGTTAATGTTATAATTCTTATTTCATAAAAATAATATCTAGAATAGACACAGAATATAATGGTGTAGCGTTTGCGTAGTGGAAAACTAACATACAATATTGCAAACGACTCAACAATAAAAGTAAATGATACAGAACAAAATAAGGGAACTATAAAATATTTTAAGCCAGTATTTTTAAAGTAGACAGAGGTGAATATAGACTGTGACCCAGATCTGCTTTAAGATGCAGCCGAGCCAAGTGTTTCATGAGAGATTCAGTAATTTTAAGTAAGCCTAAGTTAGTCGCATTATTATGCACATATACGCATTGTATGTTTAATGTGATACGATTATGCATGGTGTTATAATTGCGTGCCTTTATCATTTGTCAATAATGTTTTCTTTATTATAAAAAATTGAGTATAAAATTTTATGTAGAACTTACCTTCATTACTTTAATTATCTTGGGAAATTAGTTTACATTTATTCAAGCAAAGTTATTTCGCTGCGTACCTACTAAATTATGAATTAAAACGGCATCGTTCCTAAAACCAATATCCAACAATCATTTCCGTTTAAATTGTCCTTTATTTGCTTCAAATTACTGATTGCTTAATTATAATTCTAATCAAACATTCTCAGCTTCTACCAAAATTCAGTCACGGATTTTCTTTAGATCCCTATTAATTTTGTTTATTTCATTTAATAGGGTTTTAATATTGCTCAACGCTGTAAAACAATCAATTACTTTTGCCGACACAAACCTTTAATTAACTTTACTCAATTCTATTTTAATCAATCGAAAGGAGTTGCGCCAATAAATCAGAGCCTGTTCTTTGGGCTTATAAACATTTGTTTTATAAATAGCTGTTCCTATTTTCTATTGATCTGCATTGTTACATTAACAGAACTGGAAAAGGGATATAAATGGAATATTAAATGCAACAATTAAAAAGTATTCATCAAATGCTAAGAATTAAGAAAATACATATACAATACAGTACTGGGTGCTAGTCGCGGCTTCGCCCGCGATTTTCACTGAAATTAACAGCAACAGCGTCATTTATCGGAATTTATGAGTATTTTAAACCGTTTTCTCTCCAGAGAGACAAATCATACCAAAACACTTTCTCAAATTATTGAGTATGTATCCTTAATTCTAGCTATAACATTACTCGATAACCAACTTCGAAAGTAATACATAATCTACGTTCAATAAATAAGCAACTGACAGGTTATGTTTGTGCTTCCAACTGAAAAGCCGACGAAACGATAAGCGACGTCATCGAAACCAAAGGTCGGCTGCTATCTGTGCCTTTGTAACTGTTATCTCTATTCAATAACGCAGCCTCCATTAGACTAGATGCTTCCACAGCTTTCAGGACATGATTTTCTAGGGATACGAACTAGCAGTATCGCTCGGTATTGTAAGATTTCATCATCTAGACCGCTGAAATTAAAAATAGAGACGACTTATAAGTATTTTACAAATCATCTACTCCTGTTTCAGTTAAAGTTCAACACAGAGCTTCAAGTGCTTCTCATAAGAAAAAAGTAAGCCACAGTGATTAGGGAAAATGAAAATCTGTCCATTATTTGTATTGGTTTAAACGTTTGTTATGTAATTTGTATATTTATATGTGGGTAGCATTCATTGGTTATATCCACATTGCAAAAAGATATTACAAAAGCAACGACAAATACATAATCTAAACATATTTTATTTCAGCATTCAATGCAATATAGTTTCGCATTTTAAAATGGTAACAAAAAGTACAAAGCCTGTCAGTGACATCATAAAATGGCAACCGGATGAATTGACTTTGGATGAACATTTTTGTTCATTTTATACATTTTGTATAAAATGAACAAAAATTGTCATATGTCTAGGTTTTAGAATATTGCAATAAAATATTGGAACTGGTAAAGTCCTTGTACCTAAAAGGTAAACTTTTAGAATTTAAATTCTTTGTTATTCTGTAACTTTATAGAGTTTACGTACTTACACAGTAAAATATACTTTTGCAGAGTTTTTTAAAGTTTACAGTTTCAAGATTAGGTATAAGGAAAGCAACTTTAAGATGAATTACACTTATATTTATATTGGGGTATAAATTTATTAACATTAGAAGGAAATGTATATTAGATAATGATTTTGTGAAGAAGGAAAATGTTTCGTCCTCATAATAGTTCGCCCTAAACTGTCAAAACGCTGACGATCATAATTGAAAATTTGATAATGGCATTAACCAAAGAAACTGGTGACACACACTCGTAAACCGCCGTAACATAAAAATTTATGAGGGTCTCGACGGAATTTACTTTAACTATATTACCCTAATAAAATTACTAAATACTTGCGTACGATAGCTCTATGTTTCATCTCATATTTGGATTTCCATTATTTTCAATTTCTGACAAGCTGCAAAAATGTCTCGAGCATCACAAGGATTTAAAAGTATGTATGTTATAACAATAATTCAACGATTGTGAAGAATTAATGTAGGTAGTAAGTATTTATAAACTTATGTTATAATGACGGGTTTCTCAATACTCACTTGTGTAATACGAAACCTAAAATTATAATTGTCTCATTTCTAGGTTTTCATTAATTTAGACGGTTAAAATGTAATTAATTCTTAATTTTAATTAACAGTTAATGAGTTGAGTTCTGTAGAATATAACTTAAAGATACTTTGATAAATATCTGAACTTATTTTCGTAATTGGTTTTTAACTTTATTCATTACAATCAAACTTATAAATAATCAGTCGCGAACTCTGTTTAGAATTTAGATAATGAAGATAGATAATATAGGAGGATTTTAGTTTTCATTTTATTTTAAAACATAATTTATTAATAAAACCGTATTAATTATTGTTTACTAAGTATTTTATACTAGCTGTCCCTGGAAACGTTGTTCTGCATTACTCTTATCACTTAGAGGTATGATAAAAAGATATGTTATTCAATTCTCAGACCTACCCGATATGCGCACAATATCATGAGAATCGGTTTAGTCCTTTTGGAGGAGTTTAACTACAAACAACGTAACATGTGAATTTTATAAATAAGTATTAAAGTCTAGATTGTAAATAAATTAATCTGTCCCAAATGGGAACAACGTTTTAGAAGAACAGATATTCAAGTTCTTCCAAACGTTGTAAATTTCCTGACGTAATGATTAAGATCAATGAACTGTGAAAGTAATAAAATTCAGTAATCATGGAATTCTCTTGTCAAGAAAATATTCAAAATTTAAAACGGTTTACCTGTGGTAACTAAATTATCTATTATGTTTGAATAATAATAACAGTCGATAAAGTTTGTACGAGAATAATTGGTGCCGTCTACGTCTTCAATTCTAATTTCGAAAAGTAGGTACATATTTTACATATTATTATTGTTAGTATATGTATAATGCATTGTATCGCGCTTTTGAACGCGAGTGCACTGACATCAAATTTCATATGAATGACACCTTGCTGAGTTGCATAATTGCATTTCCATCTGTCCATGAACACAATGTCGGCATCAATTTGCCAGTACACTTGTCACATAGATTCTATTAATGAATAATTAACCACGAGAATACACAAAGAGTTGTTTGATAAATTTGGGACTATGTAATTTATAGGCTTTTTATTTCTACTACATTATTTCACAGTACACCTACTACATTATTCCACAGTACACATCTGATTTCTTTGTGTTAATTGTGAATATTAAAAAGCTATTAACTGAAGTAAAAATAAACCAGTTAACGTGAAAAAATATAACACATCCATATGAAATATTTAAGGAAAAAGCTAAAATCCACCATGACTTTACGCTAGAGCGTGCAAAAAAATGACCAAGTCAAAAACACTTCTTTCTAGGTCATTTGATTACGTACGTAGTAGACAGATTCCGTGATAATAATTTAAATAGAAGCTATCCGGTCAAAAACTCAAAATGCCAAACATAAAAATCGATTGAGCTATAAAATGCGATCGTTGCACTTTCATACTAACGTAATTGAAAATTGCTAATCATTTTTAGATTTATAAAGCGGATAATAGCCCGAGTTTTCCAACAAAATAACCGATATTTTCATGAAAGCAGCGGTTTCGTGTGACATTTTGTTTGACAGTATTAACACTAACTACCTACCGATCATATTTTAACATCAGCCATTCTGTTGTTCTGAATTAACTGGGTGAATACAATAAACGATGATTTTGAACACATTAATTATTAATTTTCCTGTTTAAAACATATGTTAATAGATAACAAAAGGCATATTATATAAAATATATCTATACATCTATATTTTTCTATAAATCAAAGAACTATTCATTCAGGAAATCGAGTAGCGAGTTGTTAGAACGTAAGTAAATTTACTAAAGTGTCTAAAAATTCCGTCTAGAAGCCCGAATGTTTATAAATCGGAGCGAGTTATGTTAAACCATTAACCTATTAAGAAAATTTATCTTAGAGAAATCCCTAAGAAGTTACTGACTATAAATCAAATGTACATATTTAATTAAACGTTACCTAAACCTACTTAATACCAATTAATTTCCGGACAATTGACAACTGTCAACAACCGATCAATTAATTAATTAGGAATGAATCTCGAGTCGGGCTAAAGTGACACCCGGACCACAAAGATTGTAAGCAAACATTTAATTAGAAATCACACTAAAGCAAATATTATATTATTCAATTACGCCCACATATACATAGTAACGCATACAGTATTTGATCAACGCAGTTAACGCTACACTTAACAACTAATTAGTTTTAATTAAATACGAAATGTATAAATAATTCCATGAATAGTAAATTAAATTTCAGCAATCAAAGCTTTAACTGGCAGGTCATATTTAAGGCTACTGAATAATATTAGTGTGAAGAAAAGACAATAACAAAAACAATTTTACCTAAAAATGGACCAAATAAACGCAATGCCTGCGTTGAACGAAGGTTGGTTATGATAAATGAGGTTCTTCTTAATTACCTTCTATAAATCATAACACAATAAAACTGTCATTCTCAGTCGTACATTTGTTGTAATTAAATTTCTAGAACAAGAATAAGTTAACCAACATAAGTGCAGGTACCTTCACATCAGGGATATACTCATTTTCATCAGTATCTCTAATTCAAATTATTGTTCTTTATTATATGTATTTATTAATAAAAAAATTATCACCAAAATATTTGTCCTGTAGCACAATGCAATTTATGATTACACTCTATATGTTTGTATTATATTTAATTACCTAAGTGAAAATTTAAGTTTTACTCTCTCCATTCTTACGTCATACAGATCCGAAACATATTCAGACATATATTTATGTATATGTCTTCTTATCGAAGTATATTTAACACCATTGTATATGTGAACAAAGGATTAAACTAAGGTAAACGATAGTTTTGTTTTCCGACATCGTTCTCTTGAATTTAAAAGCTGAAGTTAGCATTCTCGCCTTTCTGTTTCTAGTAGCACGAGAATCACGATTCACGTAGTGTTTTGAAATAGACGTTTTCAAACTCAAACAAACTCAAACATTCATTTATTCAATTAGACTACTATTTAGTAGCACTTTCGAATCGTCATTACATAGTATTTTTAACATTTACCACCGATTCGGAAAGCAGTAGGTATCTATGGAGAAGAATCGGCAAGAAACTCCATAGTTGCTCTTTTAAATAATGTCAATAAATTTACATAATATGTAACTTATATCTACCTAACTACATAATATGCCAAAGAACTGTCCTGTGGTTTTTACGCGACAACCCTCCATGGGTCTTTATCGTCCATATATTCCTGAATACTGTAGTACGCTCTCTGAACTAGTACATTTTTTATGTAAGTTTTAAATTTAGAACTACTAAACTCTTTAATATTGTGAGGAATTCTATTGTATAAGCGTATACCTTGACCCATAAATGAATTTTTAACTTTAGCTAATCGGAAAAATGGCATTTCAATTCTATTCTTGTTCCTTGTACCATAATCGTGTCTATCTCCTACTCTTGTGTGTAAGTCAGAGCTTTTGTGTACATGCAAAATATTATTAAATATATACTGTGATGGTACAGTAAGGATACCAGTATTCTTAAAATGATCTCTTAGTGAGTCCCGAGCACGTAAATTATATATAGAGCGAATGGCTCTTTTCTGTAAGATAAATATAGTTTCTATATCTGCAGCCCTGCCCCACAGTAGAATTCCATAGGACATAATGCTATGAAAGTAGCTGAAATAAACCAATCTAGCCGTATCTTCATCGGTGAGATACCTTATTTTTCGGACTGCATATGCAGCAGAACTGAGCTTACCTGCAGCGGTGTTGACATGGGCTCCCCACTGTAGTTTCTCGTCCAATGTTAACCCTAGAAATACAGTAGACTCAGTAGGATGCAATACCTCCCCGTTCAAGGTAATATCTCTGTTCAACTTTTTTACATTAGGAAGTAAAAATTCAACACAAGTGGTTTTTTTGGCATTTAATAATAAATTATTGGCAGTAAACCATTCAGATATGTGTAAAAGAGCACTGTTCACTTCGTCAACATTTGGGTCATGCCTATCCACATTAAAAATTAATGAGGTATCATCTGCAAACAGAACTATTTCACACCTATCCTGCAAATAATAGGGAAGATCATTGATATATACCAAGAACAAGAAGGGACCTAAAATTGACCCCTGTGGAACACCAATGTTAATTGACGCACCGCTAGAACGTTCTCCATTAACAACTACAGTCTGTATCCTATCATGCAGGTATGACGCTATGAGGTTCTGGGCTTTTCCTTTAATTCCATAGTGAGAACCTCTGTCATCTAATTAACTTTTTTTTGCTCAAACACTAGATCATATAACATAGTAATATTTAAATAATAGAGTAAATTAAATAATATTAATTAGCTATCGTGCATTGCAATAATTTTAGAATCTCGCTAATAGATATGTATAATCAAAAGTGATATTTTACAAACATACACCACTATGAATATCTTTATATAGATAGATAGTAGTGTACCATGCGTGCGTTGAACTAAATACAAATGTAAGAACTTCTATTAGAACAGTGTAAATGAAGCTTGATAAATAAAAATACGTCTTTATTGCCCATATATTAAAACATCATCAGAATAAACAAATATCATGTCGGGTCAATGTTTCATCGAATAAAATAAGATTAATGAAACTGAATTAAACAGATAGTTCGATAATCAACAATAAATGGAGGCTATATAAAGTCACATGTCAGCCACATCGAAACATGGCCAAAAGTGGATAGTTCAAGTATCAATTAGCGGCATGACCTGTCGTTCATAATTCATGTGTCTGATGCACCTGTTGCCATTGGATACGGGTGACAGTGAGAGGCTTACATCACCATACTACGAAATTGAGTGCACGATAAGGTTATATATTAGATTCAGATCATAAAGGCAAGTACAACGCAATTATTAACATACTAATCTGATTTGGTGTACGCTGACTTTCAATATGGAAATGGTTCTGTACAACCTTCTCTATATTTCCACTGTATCTAACAATTATCTACCAAATCATCCGCGGCCGCCCAGCCAGTAAATTGAAAATTATTTACAGATGTTTTAAAATTATATTTATTTTGGTTTATTTTATATAAATATTTTAAAAAGAACAAAACGCATCTCGTCTTTGTAATTAATAATGTTTCGGACCTTTATAAAAATTATATGTAAATTCAAGTCAGTATGATAAATATATACATATTATATATGTTACAAAGGTCTTTATTTACTTAGATTTTTTCGATTTATTAACTGCGTGCTTACTGCGTGTGTAATTTTTATAATTATAATTAACATTGACTTTATACCAAATTTATCCATCAAATATATAAAATAGTCTCACGGTTATTTAGGCCATATTGCTAAGCCGTGAAATGTTGATAACCAATTCTGTTCGATGATACTTATCTTTATCGATTTCTCGCCCACAAAAATTACGAATTGCAGAATTCATCGAATTGAATGGTTCGCAGAAATTTTTCAAGAAACTATGAACATTTTTCAATAAAACACTCAGAAATTAAAGTGCTTCTCGTGAACTAAGTTATTGCCGGAGTTAAATGTTATAAAATTATATATATAAAGTATTTATATAACGTGAAAAATTAATGAATTCTGTAATAAAATCTCACAAATTAATACAGTAAATATAATTTTTACGATATGATATATTTTTAAACATTCTCGTCTATAAATCAAGAAAAAGCCTAAATAAGTAATAGTTTCCGGAGGTGACACTTTTGTTTCTACATGCGACCTTTTAAACGATGGGCCAGGGGTAAAGGTCTACATTATTAAAAGCAATTAATGTCCGTCCTTTTTGTCGGATTTTATCAAAACCAACATCATTAAGAATTTCCTTCTAATTCTGAAAAATAAAACAACGTTTCTTATAACCATAATAACAGATTATTTTTCTACAAATTTAAATAATTATAAAAGGCGATTTTAGAGAAAAATCTAATGTCCTTCTACGGAGTATTCTTTATAGAACATGCATATCATTTAACTGTTAATCCGTATGGATTTGTAAATAAATATTAATTAATTCATAACCAATTTGAAAAATTACACCGCCCTTACGTCATATATATATTGCATTCAGTCTAGAAAGTTTATTCAATTTAATTTAAGCTCCACATAATATAATTTGAACAGTTTTATTTTTCTTTTCTTTAAACTTGGGATCAATATTAGGGAAGGAACAGGTCCCCTTAATACAGGTTATACCTAGTAAGGGGGCCTGAACCCCAATCCAATATGTCAAACTTATGTATGAATTCAAATAAAGATTTTTTTATTTCTATAAGTACGTTATGGAAAAAAGATTAGAGCTAATGACCAAAGGAAGTTTGAGCGTCTTTCAGGTGCATGAAAGGAGTGTAAAATAAAGTGCTGAACGTAGGTCGGGTAAATGCGAGAAGTTACCCTATTATTTGCGTACGCCCAAGCGAATGTGGATAAACAGCGCTTACGCGCGTGACTAGAATGAATGCTACACGTAATATTCACGATGGGAGAAAGAACCTCAGAATTTGTTCAGAATATTATACATACCTAAATATTCTTTTCATAAATTCCGAGACAACGGGCAACAGCCAACAATGTAACAATGGATAAGACTAAGAAAATTAAAATGTAATTCTTAATGATGAACAAAGGAGCTTTATCTCGGTACCATGTTGTTTACAGTGAAACATATTATTTACTTAGGCATTTGCCGGGAAACAAAAGTCGAATTTTTTACTATAAAGAAATTATTTCAGACGTGAGAAATGATCTTTAAGCTTTATGGAATGAAACGAACCGCACCCAAAATCTATTCATTCTTTCGATTCACTCGCAAAATCGCTCCCTAACACTAACTCTACATTGAATAAATTACATAAAGAGTGTGCATTAGGGGACACTTACACATTATGGTAATAAATCCAATGCAACATCAGAAATGTTTAGTTCTAGAATAATGGATGTAGAACTTAGATGTAGAATTACTTTTGGAATAGAAGAATAGAATTGTATTTTAGTTGTATTTGTTTTATAACTTATATTTATCTCATTTTTTCTTAATATTTGTATGCTTTAAGGCAAATCATGATGGAATCCAAGAATAAAATAATTTATTGGAGGGATGGAATGGGCGAATGGCAGTTATTTATTTCATTGTATTACTTAGGCTTCTTCCGTTTAAAGATTCTTTATTCTCATCAAGAAAATATTACCATTTACCAAACATGGACACTATCTTTAAAAAATGCTTAAAAATAAACGACCCGTTAAAATAATCCCAAGTCGTGCCATCGCCCAATATATTATAGGTTGTAAGCTTCTTAATACTGCTTTTTCATTTTGAAAGATAGAAAAATAAAATGTTCATTTTTTAACCATCTGAATAGTATAAATAATGTAATTCTTCGGGCGGTAGAGATTTAGTTAAGTCAAACTGACTCGACAACTATGGATTATCGTAGGCTTATCAAGACTCAGGAGTGAAGGTCGGTCAAGTGACAGCTCACTACTCAATCATTAGCCGAGTGATTAAAGCACCGTTTTCTTAATATAACTGCAGAGAATAGATATAAGGAAAAACCGTTGAATCATAATAATGATACGAGTGTAATTCTGACGAAGCAGTATAGGTCCTTCTGCTAGAGGGTTTTGGTCTGATAGACAAACGAGAAAAAAGAGGTATTTGTATAACTTTTTTCATAAAAAGTACATAGCTTCGTCATATAGATTTGTAAACATATCAGTCATCTGCAGACGTTATTCTGAGAAAGGTTTGCAAGGAATTCACTTTTTAATTGCATCGCACCTGCGTCCCCTCTCGAACATCCGCCGTCTTTTGTCGATGTCCATCCCCATTTTATACAAACGATTTGCACACCTTTATATTTCCATGTCAAAATATAAAAAATGACCTAGTATAAATCTATTTATACTAGGTCATTTTTTATATCTATAATAAGTATAAACTGAAGTAATCCAAACAAAAAACATTATTAAACATTTTCACTACTTAACAAATCTATTGGTTCCTATGTGCGACCATGCGTACCGACTTACGTTATAGGGAAAACTTTGATAGCTTAATACCAGGAGTATACGAACATATTATAAATATTCAATAATGGTCGTAATTAAATACAACTATAACACCTTAATCAATCTAAGTTTAAAAAAATTATGTGTTTATTTGGCTCTCAGCGGTCAATATAATGAACGAATGCATATATACCTATTCAAATAGGCAAAGACTATGATAATGTCAATTGGTATTAACATAATAACATACATTAAAGACTTCAAAATTTTTGAAATAAAAAAGGCGTCGTTAAATACGGGCGACGGGGCTTTCAGTGTTCAGATCCCGATCTTTGGTTCAGTAGTTGGTTCAATTTTGTATAATAGTTCAAGACGAATTGAATATTGTTTCTGCTTCTTGACAACAATAACGCAAGAAGACTACATGATTTAAGAATAAGGATAAAGGTCACATTGTTTATACGAAAGAAATTTGATATATGTGTATTTGAGTAAACTGACACCAAAGCAAACCTTTAGTGCGTCTACTGTTACGAAATTCGAGCGAATAGTATAAGCAAGTAATGTTTTTTGCGCTTGTTATTTATCCAAGTCTCGAATAACAAAAATAATTACGTTTTCCTCGTAATTAAAAGGTGTAAGAATACAAACAATAAATCTGAGCAAAAAATATTACGCAAAATAAACCTCGAGGAAAGTTTTACTACTTCAAATCATGACAATAACGAGATATTTTATCTCTAGAGGCCTTTCTTGGGTTCATTGTTTCAAGTTTTTCATCATAATCCTAGATCTAGGGATGATATTCCAACCGCCGGATAGTCATCAAATCGCTGTTTTTATTTACTTCTATAAGACTAGGAAATTACTCAGGGGAAATGAAATTGTGTCGATTGCAATTGATTAATCTTCAGGCGTAACCCGAAAAAAATAAGATAAGATTAGCAAGCAAAAAAATCCATCCACGCCAAACATTTTCCAGGACGGTTTTCAAATCAAACCGACAGATTAAACAACCAAATACGTAAATTGATAAATCATCCAAATCGAGGCCTAAATACCTAAATAGGACGACCCTGTATTACACGCTGTTATTGCTTATTCGATTAAAAGATCCGTGACAGAGGTTTGACAGGTAATAGGTATGATGATTGCCTCATAAAACAAAAAATAATATCTTAACTATTATATAATTTTGAAATTATAAAATCTTAACTATTATATAATTTTGAAATAAAAAAGAAATAAAAAAATTCAAAATTTGTCAGAATTAGAATGCCTCTCAAAGATATAATCAAGGCTTGATAATATAATATTGGTGTTTGGAATAAGGTTGCTCTTTCTGCACACAGTTTAGCCACCGTCGCCCGCCGAGATAACGCGCGACCCTTATCAGTATACGCTCCTTACCGTTTGTCATAAATTTTATCACTCCGATGAGCGGACGTAGGCGAAGACCTCTTTTTTCGGCTTTTCTCCTCCACCGAATTAACGAGCCGTGAACTCGTAAGCAAGCTTCCGAGTGTCCTTTTTCTTATCACATACACGATCACTCGAAAATAAAATGCACACAATTATGGTTTTATATTACAGCACAACACGAGCCTTACTACTTATTTAC
The DNA here is from genome assembly GCF_061535455.1 of Colias philodice. Lineage (NCBI taxonomy): Eukaryota > Metazoa > Arthropoda > Insecta > Lepidoptera > Pieridae > Colias > Colias philodice. The sequence continues at coordinate 7,886,733 of NC_143087.1, forward strand.
TGAAAATAGTTTGTCATCAGTATTATGATATTACAGCGAAAAAAATCGTTGTGATTAATGTTTAAAAAATATAAACATTCCAGTAAAAGTTTCTAGCGGTAGGCCAAAAAAGTTCCAGTTTTTACATAAGAGCAATTCCTAATCGAGGTAAGGTTATCGTAATGTTATCGCGCGCTACGCCAAGTGTCAAATGTTGCGGGTATTGGCGACGGCGCGGGCGGTGAGACGATTCGTCGCAGGCAGTCGCTCGCCAGGCGGCCAGCTGCGGACTGCGCGGGTGAAGCTGAGTGAAGTCACTAGGGATGCCGCCCGCAGCAGACACCGCAGCGCACGCGCCCGCCGGTGATCGATACACCCCGCCCAAACCACCGCGGCACCCGCCGGGTGGCCGACCCACACACGCATTTGTCGCGACGCTCACACTTAAGACACGCTCGCTTCTCCACTGCGTCTTGATTTTTTTAATATTTTCATCGCATTAAAGCTTAAAAGTGACAGTATTTTACATATTAAATCCGTTTAAACTTTACCTTATTAACCTTTAATATCTAGCTTTACAATAGGCGCTATCTCTAAATCAGATTTAAATTAAACAACGAAAATTGTGAAGAAGTTATTTAAAATGGATATTCATTTTAAATCGAATGTATAGCCCATTAAAAATTCTATAAACTTGTTTTACATATCATAACAACTCGTCAACCGTCTCGTTATAAAGGCACAATACGTCTGTACTGAAAATAATATCCGCTCTTCATATTATGTACTGCTTCACACAAGGAAAATAGGACGTCGAAATATTAATTTTCATACGGGTTATTCATGTTTCAATTCTTCTGGTATATTAGAGTGAACATTTCGTGTTTATAATAAATTAAAATAATAATTGATGAAAGAATTTAATATACAAACACCATTAATTTTTGTGAGATTGTAACAGGGATTTTCTTAGTTGTGTATAAGTATATAAATATAAACGTAATAGTAAACTTTCATATAATGCATTTAGATTAGCTGTCGCTAACACTGACAGTTTGATAAATTGAATTATAACATTTAACTTAGTTATTTCATTTGCTACTGAAAAACAATACAGTACCAATCGGTACAAAGTTTATTTGAAGCAACATGAAAATAAAAAAATCCTAACAAAATATTCTTCGTAACAAAAAGTCTCGTATTCGTGTTTAATAATATCTAATGATATATTGTTTTTGTCACATAACGAAACATATTTTAAAAGCATTTAATTTAACATACCTACATTGAATAAATTTTGTGAAACGCATGCAACTCATATTACATTCCCGATAGAAATACACCTTACTTTATTTTCGTAACATTATGACAAGGATAATATAAATTGAACTTAAAATATGACAGCACACTTTATTGTAGTTTGTTAATAATAATATAATCAATGTCGCTAAGAATCATTAAAAAAATCTAAAACAATAAACTACTTTCAAAAAATATAAATACAATGTTCAGGACATTAAATCAGCGTGTAATGTGTATTATTTATAATCCTCTGAAACCATCTTTTAAATGATTACAACTTTAGTAACTAAGAGTAGCGTATATATAGATCGTTTATAGAAAGGCTTAGGCTAACATTTGTGAATAAAAATTTTAATCCATTGTTTTGCTCGGCCTTTGGATAAATTATTCATCAAAATTCATTTATTATAATTGCTCTCCGCTCTATAAATATTTAGATTGCCTAGATTACTGTATTAATTCACTTCACCAGGAATCTGACGTTATACATAATATAATGATAATATAGAATAAATATAATTAACATTAATGACGTTAATTGCACCATAAAACATATTAATTTTCATTATCATTTCATTACACGCTCACAACAATAACAAATGTGTCGAGGGAAATCAATTGTTCCCAAATTGACATATATATACGACGTATTGACCCGAAAATTAAAAATATACACGCTTAATTTTTATTCATACTCCCCTTCACCATGTAAGACGAAATACAAATTCTAATTAAATGTTATACGAAAGGTGAAAATAATTTCTTGAAATTCAAAACGTCACACACGAGCGGCGACTTGAAACCTGGCAAAAGTAAACGAGTTCAAAAATACACGAACCCTTGTAACATCTGGCGGAACTGCTAAAGAATTTTGCTCTTGAATGCATAAAATTTTCCTAAATATGAAACGTAATACATTGAATTTATTATAAAATATGCCGTTTATTTGTTGTTTTCGTCTGGTTTGTGTAATAATAGGATCATCTGGAACGGACTGCAAAGAAAGGGCCTATAATATTATTAGGGTTAAAAATTTTATTTAAAGTTATTTTATTAGATATATACCAAGATTCTTTATTATGCAAATAACACAACCCAATATATATTGCATGTTATTAGTTATTTTACAAATAATACGGGCCTATAATCGTAACATAGAAATATTTTATTTTGTCGATTCAACTGCTTTTTTGCTTCGAAACTTGGTACTTATTACTTTATAATATCGTTTGGTGTTGGTGAAATAAAATTTATATGTAAAACTTGATTTAAAACATCTGAAAAGGCAAACTATTATCATCAAACATATTATATAACGGTACAAAAAAATATTATTAATATTGATGATACATAGGCACTTTCCGAGTATAAGTCTTCATTTAAATTCTCAATAAAACCCAAAAAGTTCTCGATTTCAATAATAACCGTCGCCCAGGGCCGAAAGTGGCCGAAACGTGAGGACGTCTCCATTTTAATACCACTGCGAACCTTAAATTTTTCCATCCGATTACAGATATCAATGGCGGACCGAAAATAACTAAAAACTCATTACACAGCAGGTGTTTCGGTCGATGAGCAATAAAACAACTTTTATTGGTTTCTCTTTTACTGCTTCTTATTCCATTCTTGGGTAAAATAATTTTGTGTATTAAGTATATGGAATCGAACATATTTTGAAAGCATAAATTAAACTTAAATTCCCTATACAAATAATGCTTGGCGTAAAATTTATAATACTATTAGAAATATCACTCAAAATTGTTTTTTCTATCAAGAAACTTGTCAATACATAAAAAAAAACATCTAGTATTTAATGATAATGTTATTTATTCAGTAATATAATAATTGTAATTGTAAGGTTCATAAAATTATTTAAAATATAAAATAAAGTTTATAAACTAACTCCCAACAAATGCGAAATAACGAGGACTTATAAGTTACCTTAAAGCGGACTCATTTTCGTTGAACGTCATGATACTAGTTATAACGGTTCAGGAAATACATGAAGAGCTTTAACCTTACAGCAAACAAAATGTTCGCTATCCGTAGCGCGGCGTAGCGTAGCACGTAGGTATATACCGACGTACCGAAAGCTTCGTAGAGCTTTACACAATCGCTAATACCTTGCTACGCTATCACATTTATGCGCATATTTTGAAACAAACACAGGCCAATTTCAATAATGGATGCGGTAGGTTGCTACAAAAAACAATTCATAGCACATTTTAGAGATATGGCTGAGCAAACACTCCAGTAACGGATGTAAAAGTAACAAAAACTCACAAAAAACCGATCCTAAATGCCTGAATAATTTTGAATAGAGACACTTTATAAAAGTATTCTATAGGATTACGGCTTAATGAGTAACAAAAGGCGAATTAGGCTACGTCAAATCAATAAGCATCCAATATTAGCGCTCGACGCACGCTCTAGAATATGCATCGATGATTTTATTATAGAATCCAATTGTTTATGAGGCTATTTCCCTGCTGAATACTATATAACTATCTGGCTTCTGGGTTTATTATCGTGCATGATATATTACAACCGCTTAGTTACAGAAGCTTCTAATAAATTAAACATGAACAATCATCCGGAAAACCTATTCGCCAAAGTATTATTGATGGCGAGAACTGTTTCCGAATTTTCAATGGGTTTTGAAAAAGTTTGAAAGTAACCTGCACGCACATAAAGGCGATTTTTAAACTTTAAATTAACCCCGAATAAATACAAAAGAGGGATCTGAGTAGGTGTCATACAAATATACGTATATTGCGAACAAAAGCCCGGTCCACGGCATCACAGGTGAGGACTACTTGAGTGATATTTGCCGCGTCCTGGAGTAGAGCAGAGTACTGTTTACGCGGCAAACACTCATACTCACTCGGCCCTCCCCTCCCCTCCTCTCCCCTTCCCGCCGCGATCCCGCCCACAATCACCTGCTACAATGAGTATCACCTGTTAACCCTGTCTTTGCTAATGAAGCTGAAATTTAAATGTACACATTCAACGACTCATTTCTTGTCACGTCGCCTTAATATAGTCTGTGCTACACGAATTCTCGACTTTATCGTTGTTCTTGTTGTTAATGTTGTTTCTCGTACTATGTAACATGCGGCATATTAAAAACTTCAATTAATTTTAAAATGTTACATGAAACCTTCGCTAATCTTCTAAATTTCATATACATTAACGTATTACTTATAACACGAATATGAAAATAGCAATTTACACAACTTAAATTCCAATTTAGTTGCTACGTTAATTTCGTACGGAAACTTGTTAATCCAAATACTGTTATTTTACGTATAATTGCAATATTTTAATGAAATATTTATTATGATTGCCATAGTATGAAAGATGTAACTTATATTATTGAATTAATCATCGGAATCACATCATCATCATCAGTCCATCTGCAGGACACTATCCTGCTGTGAGGAATCATATTTATAAAAAATATTTTATTAATTCTATATAACTTTATAATGACATTTGAAGCAAATTAAAACCATAAATTTACAAACAACACTTACCACCTGACTTCGCCAGTAAAGGTTGTTGTTATATGAAACAATTCAAAATTATCAACGCGTCATGAGCAAGAGACTGTTTATTTTCAAGCGATGTTTGTAAGCAATATGTGTAAAAATGTAAACGAGTATCACACAAAGAGAACACAACATACCGAGCGACCTTACTCTCGTGGTATTTCTCTGAAAACATTCGCTGGCAAAGTGAAATGTCTTTCCAATTTATATTGTTAGATTCTTACTTACAAAAATATAAGCTAATATATAAGCTGCGCCATTCCTTAGACGTTGGTTGTTGTAATAGTCCGGGATACATCGCCCATTTTTGCAAGTGATTACTATCAACGTAATTTTTCGTGAGTAGCTTTATTTTGATGAGATGCCCAATAATTTCATGTACGAAACTCTCGATTGTGGTAGCTTACAGAGGTAACAAGGATAAAAATTTTTGATTTGACGGTTCTCAAATATTTATTACGCAATTTGTAGGACAATATGTCTGTTGAATTATTTAAGTATTAAATAAGTGAAAATAAAAAAATCAGCTGGTTAGTAATCATTTATGATGACTTCGTTATCGATACACATTGGAAAGGGGGACTCTTTGATCAAACCATAGATTTTGTAGGACAAATATTTTTTCGAATAATTTAGATAATTATCTTGAGATTGAACAAAAAAAAACATTCAGTTAGTAATTAATATTTGAGAACCATCAAATCAAAATATTTTATCCTTGTTTCCTCTGGTAGCTACCACAATCGAGAGTTTCGTACATGAAATTATTGGGCATCTCATCAAAATAAAGCTACTCACGAAAAATTAGCTTGATAGTAATCACTTGCAAAAATGGGCGATGTATCCCGGACTATAATATCTTCATTGTAAATTGCCTATTTTGTCAATAGGCGGCAATAAAATAATGCAGAAGTTTCTTGAACAATTAACTTCAGTCTCATGATATCATCGCCCCTACAATTGTTAAACTTTCCTTTTGTTTAAACCATCTTATCCATGAACGCATAAAGAACAAGCTCCAAGAACAAACCAGTCGGACAGAGTTTTGTTACTGCTTAAACAATAAATAATAATTATCTTCTTCACCAGTTTCCCTCACTTTAAAGCCCAACTTGCAATCAGTTTATACACCCGCGCTAATTGCTTTTTATTTTTAAATTTAAACATTAGAATTTGTTTTATTATGTATTGCGATTCATTCGATAAAAAACAATAAGAAGAATAATTTGTCCATGAATATTAATGAACTTGGATTCGCACTCATCGCTTTGCCAGCGCTTTTATCGCGTATTATTATAATGGCTTCTGAATTCTTATTAAGTTCCCAATATTTTGTGATCGGTTTTCGTATTAAGTTTTTCGGATCATAGCAAAAAAGTTTTTGGAAGACTCATCCATTGAATGAGGGATATAAAATATTTCTTTGACCTACTTAAATGATTGCAAAGTAAAATATTTCACATACTTTCGGGAACGTAAGTCAAACATTGGGTCTTCAATATTTATCAACACAACATACTTACCATAATATCGATTTTATTAATATCGCGAAAAATTTCATGCATTAATGAAAGTAACTTAAAAAAATATTTAGAAAGATCATTTGAATTTCGTTGCGTGTTGTTTATGATCCCATTGTGAAGTTGGGGATGATATAGATAAACATACACTGCAATTAACTTGCCTTTCTACGCTATGTTTGGGTTGTAGAAAAGGAAAAGGGTAGTATAGGTATTATAAGATTGTGTTTTATTGATTTTATTCATTCATATAATATCAACTACGCGACCCTGCTTAGCTTTCAAGTGCATATAACTTTTTGTTTAAAAGTAAATTTAAAATTAACCAAAAATGAAAACAACAGCCAGATCTATAGAATAATTTCCTCTGTAATTGTCGATTCATACCGATTTTGTCACATAACGGCAAACTATCGATTCAGACCCTATTATAAAATAATTATTGATTTTAAAGTAAAATGAACATATCAATTACCCACCTATAGAAACATAAAATTTTGAAGCTCACATGGTAACGTCATTTAGGCGGAACATTTTCTTTTACGATCGCGAATTTCTACGACACAAATGAGATCAGGTAACCTACACTTTTATTATGTGAGCTCCATTGAAAATGCCAGTTAATATTTTACGAGTTGGTTCTACGCTTCTACATATAAGAAAACATTTATAGTTCATGATTGTATTCGATTTTGATGTTTACCTACTGTTTCAAATATGCTCAGTATTTGGACTTAATTAACTTCTTTGTAATTAAATTCTATTTCTATTCATTTGTTAATAGCAATGCAAACACCTCTGCCATTAAGATCAAAGGAGAAAAAGTACTTCACAACATGGCCGCTCACCGCTCGCCCCTTGCACACTAAACAGCTACGCTCCACTAACCTCCAATGGCCAACAAGTATTTAAAACTTTTGCTAACGCAATAAAGCTCTCCCTAATTAATTGAAGGTCTTAATTAAATATCATTATCTTAATGTACACACATTATTTACCCTTAACTCCCTAATATTAAACAGCTCTACGGAATTGTACACTGTATATATTATGATTGGACTGTCAAATGATTTTGAGATTAAAATGGCTGACCTAAGATATAAAAATTTATCAATTTTGTGAAAGGATTAATTGCTAAAATATAAACTTGACCTGGCAGAAAATAGAAAAAAAAAAGATTTTTCAAACGTGAAATTCGTGATTCATAAATGAAATCAAATTACGCTTGAAACATTTCCGACTCCTTAATTAACACTTATTTTTTAACACTCTCTTAACAAGTTATCGTTAAACCTTTCCAAGCATCGTCCAATTAATGTGAAACGAGATGATATCTCTGATTACGACATAAATTTTATTTCATCACGGCTACGCTTAATTAAATCAAGAGGGTATGCCTAAATAAACAAATGATTTTCTTTTTTAATGGACCATTGTGAATATCGCTGTTTTACATTTTTTTACTGTATTTGTATAGAAACATCTACATTGGGATCAAATAAACATACACGTAGATACATAAAACGATACGAAGCACTCATAATTGATGTTGGTTATTGTATCCATCTAATTCTCAAATAATACACCGTTATTATTGATTAATACGAGCTACCTGTTGTGCCTTAGTCCATTCTTTTAAATTCTTATTCAATGCAGGTTTGTGTAATATACGATGCAATACATCCACGACCTAAGTTGAAAACATGCCAGCACCGTAGGCTATACCTACAGCATTATTACCATCTGAAATAAACATTATTCCCTATTGTAATTTATAACCAGATTTTGTGCCAAAAAATAGTGTTGAAAATTAATTCCATGTAGGTATAGATACATAATACAAACATAAAAAGAAACAAAGTACATTTTAATACTATAAATATATAAAAAAAAATATACGAGTGCTATTTAAAAACATTATACAATTTTTGTGAATATAACAATAGATTATTATCTAAATTAAATGAAAGCCAACAAAGATAAAGTTATGCCGACTCTTCTATTTCTCTATGATTAAAATATGAGAGTTATAATTATATCTATACAAAAGGCTCTATATGCACGTATTTTATATTAAATGTGCTGAGGAATTAATATATAACGATAATTATTTTCATAAAGTACTGCAGTAATCGTATCGCAAATGGAAAAGTTCAATAACTACTTGTCTACAGATAAATATCCTGCTTTCCAGATCATTTCATTTCATTACGGACTTTCGTTCTTCAAAGTCAGTGAATTGCTCTCATAACCATTAAATACGTAAATGGCATCTTAATTGCGAATCAAATTATGAATCAGATGTGTTTTCCGTAATAATCGAGAAGAATTAATGGTATTTTCCCGTACCTATTTGCTGATATGTAAATTTGAGACCGATTCGATTCTACTCAGGGTCTTTCTTTCAACCTCCACATAAATTGAATAACTTGCCAAGTAAAAGTCACCATAAATTAAATTTATTTCGAAAGTTTTTTTTTGTAATTTTGACCTAAATTGTTATATAACTTTATCTCATTAACATTAAGGGTTGGTTTTTTACAATAATATTTTTTAGCCTAGAAAAATATTTTTTGCCCACCATACCCAACTAACACAATATAATATATTCTGGGTTAAATGATAGTCATGATTAACTCTAGTTTCATTATACTGCATTTTGTAGTTGCTTACATAAAACAATCACAACGTTTTTATTTTTCAATTTTGTGTTTTTCAATCTGTATTACAAATTCATTACTTTAAGAACTATATACCTACATATATTACGTGTTTGGGATTTTACCATTTTAACATATATTTACACCTCTAATTTATGGTGGGTCACCACGAATAAACCTACTTCTTATAATTTTTGAAAAGGGTTTGCTTGTAAATCAAAATTAATTAATTATAAACGAGCATAGGGAACATAAATCATTAACTACAGAACTACATAAATCAAACATGTAGGTAGGTGTACCCACTCACCTATTTGAATATGTTTGTTTGGAAACAGATTTGAAATTGCTTTACAAGCAGGTACAATGATTAAACAAGCTTATGATTACATGAAAATCGTGTTAGAAGTACGTTCGAAGTTCTCCCAAAGTTCCGTTTATTATTTGAATGTCATACTGACATGCTGCTTTTGTGATTTATTTGCTACGGCGAAAACTCAACATTATTTCTATTTCTGTTTTAACTTTTTGGTGTCACTCAAAATAAAAGATTATTAAAAATACTCAAATAGTCAATTATATTGGGTTTACAAAAATGTTGTTGATAAAGAATATGATAATGATGCCTTTTTTCGTGCGCCAATCTTTATCTTAATCTTTTTACCTTTTCTGTCGCTAATAAATATGCAAACATGTAATATCGAATAATCATTTATTGCTGATAAATTCTGGACGTGTTTAAAACAGCTTGAACGAGAGCAGCATCCAAATTGTGCAGAGATTTAGCTTATGCGATTGTAATTACCTGCCTATCTATCGCCTCTAATAAACGATCTAACTATAAATAACTTTAACAGCTTTATTAGTATTGATTATTTCAGGCTCAATAGGTGTTACGAGTTACGAGTGAAAACCTTCGTGGAATATAAATACGTTCTCCCTTTCAGTGCTTGTTCACAGTCGGGCAAAAAAGGTTATTTCGTTAACGCGTGTCATTTGTGGGCAACTTGTAATGTCTCATATATGTGTATAAATACGTGCAGAGAATAAATATAAGGACGGCGACCGTCAAACACTCCGTTTCATGTCCGTTTCCTTCATAGTCACATTTGTATCCGGCCTACGTGATATTTTGCGTGAACGTACCTGTATACAAAAATAGAGATAAAAAGATTCTAAGATTAAATATTTCTTTCTAATAATAAACGAAGTAATTTTAGTCTACAAAATCTTATATAAATGAAACATATGATCGTTTTGGGATTTATAAACATCATCTCGGTAGTGCCAAATTAACAACAATTGAACGAATAATGCCGGATAAATGAACAATATTATAGATGTATCTATTTTACTAGGTTATCTATCAATTATCATAAGAAAGCTTTATTGATATAGATTCACAAAAATATCTACACTATTAAATTTATCCTTTCAAGCTTCGTGCCACTTTTCATGTGTCATTCCTTATTCACGTAAATCCATTCTCCGCTTAAGCGACTAACTCCCATAGAAACTAGATTTGTGTTCATAAAATTTGTTATAGGTCGTCTATTTTATTGTGGCACTTAAATGTTGTCTTTGACATTTTTCTTGGTAGCCATAATAATAAGCTTAAAAAATATTAAAAAGGTAATATGTATGTATGTCGTATATATTGAAATAGATAAGATTATTTGTTAATAAAAAACATTCAATTCGTATTGAGGAAAATAAGTATAGAGTCAAGTAAACGCTAAGCGGATAGCTTGCTAGTTGGCTCGTTCTATAACAAAGTTACCGCTGGTCAAGGCTGTATGGCTCGAATCTTTCACTTAGATTTATGTTTACTCTTTTAATTACTTACCGGAGTAATGTTGTTATTTAGTGCAATGTGAACTTTAACTCTATAAGGTAATGAAACAATCATATGTATTTTTTAAGTTTTATTTCTTGTATTAGTTAATTACTTAATCGATTCATATAGCTGTGCTGCGATAAATATATTTAACACATAATAAACCCAGAGTAAGAACCTATAAACTTTTATGTGTGCCGTAAAAGAAGACACGCAGCCATGCCTCGCCCCTAGATGACATTGTTCTCCGAGTCAAATAGTACAGTAAATTACCGTTTAGCAAATAACTATCATCGGCACTTTATAAGACAAGAGACACGACACTATCTCACTATATGCCAATTAAATTTTAAATAGCTTGGTAGTAAAAAAGCAGATTTACTAAACTGTATTTATAATTTACAATGATTATACGTGAAAATTCAAAATGAATTCTTGTCACAAGACCGCATTATAGGATCAATCACTTCACCCACAAATATACTCTTGGAATAGAATTTGAAAATTGGAGCATGTTGTTGGCTTTGGATTTCCAATTTAATTTCTAGAAGTGTAATCACTACTTCATAAATTTATGTATGAATAAAGAATATTTTATAATACTAACTAGCGGTCCGCCCCGGCTTCGCCCGTGGTACATATGAAAAATAGATGTTGGCCGATTCTCAGACTTACCCGATATGCACAGAAAATTTCATGAGAATCGGTCCACCCGTTTCGGAGGAGTATGCAGACTAACATTGTGACACGAGAATTTTATATATAAGACTAGCGGTCCGCCCCGGCTTCGCCCGTGGTAGTACATATGAAAAATAGATGTTGGCCGATTCTCAGACTTACCCGATATGCACAGAAAATTTCATGAGAATCGGTCCACCCGTTTCGGAGGAGTATGCAGACTAACATTGTGACACGAGAATTTTATATATAAGAAGTCACTAATGATAATAATTGTTAATGTCTAGTTTTTATTAATTATGTAGATAGTGATTATTTAGTAATCTGTGTTGGTATTTCAGCCTCCATTATAATGGATAGATCAATGTAAGATAGTTGTACTCAAAATAATAAAGTTAGTAGGTAAAAACTACCATATATTTAAATATTACATTTATTTTTGAAATAAACCATAACAGGCAACAGTAAACAATCTCGGGCAGCTAAATATATTCTAAAAACAAATTTCCTTTAGTTCCCCTACGGTTATATCGAAAGATATAAAAGTTCGAATCAGCCACAGCGAAGCGCACAGACAAGACATCGATTCCAATATCTTTCCACTACATAAAAAGAATATCGCAGGCTTTGAATCTCTCCATAAGTTTAACACCCTCCATATAAAACCTACGCGTCTCTCCCGTGTTGTATAATAGGTAAATGGTTTAATTTAATTTTAATGGAGTAATAAATAAAAATTGAGATATACTTATAATAAAAAGTCTGTGAACCCAAAACAAAATTGCATCGGGTTGAATATTTTTAATTCAAGATGTTAAAACAACTTTGTCGTTATGCGTTTGCCTTAAATATAAATAAATCGTTCTTTAAAACGCAAAAAATAAATGCCCTTCTACCGACCTTTAACCTTTTTGAGTGAATGTTTGTTTTAAAATTTAATTATGTTTACGCTGGAGGCAGAATAACTCGACAAGCTTCGTAGATCTGAAAATATAGTAAATAAAAAACAATATATGTACAATGTACACCTTACACAAAGGAATGCTAAATAAAAAAAGACTCGAGTATTTCATGAAAATAGAAGCCTGTATACCTATGTATTGTAAATCCAATGGTCATTTTCACTTCAACTAGAATTACCTACATGCTACCGTTATCGACCATTCCGTCTACAATCTGACTTGCCACAGACCACATTAATGTTTAAGCTTGCAAGCCTATCAGACTAACCTCTATTTAGATGATACGTTCATCGTTGCTTCAAATGCATTTCTTTTGTATAGATTTTCCAGTTGAAAGATGAAGTTTATCAATTTTAATACTTTCTTGCATTATTACGATGAATATTCGAATCCGATAACGATGTTTAATTAACATCATGATGAATGAATAAATTATACAGATGATAGACTTCTTTCGAATCGTTATAACTATTTATAACTTTATAAAATAGTCGAATCTGAATATATCTGACATATTCCTTAATGTACGTACTTAAAAAGTATTTTAACGATTATGGGTGCGGCACAAAATACCAAAACTTGGAGCCGTTTTAAGCTCGATCCTAAACAAACAGATCTAGTTACTTTTGAAAGTTGTCTTTGTCTTTTCATTCTCATATCGTTATAACATTTAACGAGCTTAGACTTTACTAATTAAATTTTATATTCCAAAAATTGATACAACATAAAGTTTTAATATTAGAGATACATGTTCAAAGTATGAAATGTTATTAAAATGAGTTACTATCAATTTAATTATTATCTGTTTAAATTATATAACAAAGTTTCTTAATTATTTTCTTTCTTCTCATTAAAATTATTTTCTTAATCAATTTAATGTAAGTATTTAAAATCATAAACCAATCGCTTGAGCATACGCCTATTTAATTCAAAGGTAAACCTAAAACGTTGGCGTAGATTTGAATAAATATTAAAATAACACTAAAATTTGTGTACAAAGCAAGAACCCTTCTACTAATGAGAAAGAATAGAGGTGCATGCGCGCTACTGAAAACAGAAATACAGGTCAAACTTACCTAATACTGAATTTCCTATCATTAAAAATATATACTTCATAACACATTTTAACTAACTTTAATTGCTCTCACAATAATGCTTTTGCACAAAACATACAAATTGCTTTCCTTAACCTATTTTATGATTCTTTGTCGTCATTATGAAATAAGATAAAATTCCGACTATCTGGTACATCATCAGTAACTACAAAAGAAATTGGAAATTTACCGTTGTACGTACAATTTGCTTTATTGTTAAGCGTCAACAGATGATAGAATTCTAAATGAAACAGGAGTTACCAGGAGATAGCAAATTAAGTTGCTGATGTAGAATTTTAAAATAGAAAAGTATTTTAAGCTCAGTTCAATTGTATAATAGCTTGAATGATACTGAGAATTATAAAGAGACATTTATTCAAAATTTGAGAAGCAATATGTAACCCTAAGTTCTATATATAGTGGAGTACAGAGCTTTGCGTAGGTACTTATTTTTTTTTAAATATAATATGTCAGTGAGATTTCCTATAAAATGAAATTTATAACCAATTTATAACCGATCACTCCAAGTTCGCAAATAATTGACAAACAAGCATCCCCCTTCGCAAATATCATCACACTCTTACAAACTTTGTTTATTATTTCTGTGCGCGGGATACGCTATAGACATCGTTATTGTAAAAGGAGTGCTAACCGACAGCTATAATATTCCGCTGCACACTCATAAATACAAATTAATTCTTACAACGTAGCAATCTACGAAGATTACTTTTTATGATACATTCTCAGCCTAACAAGTTATGATAATATAACAGAAAATAATGTATTAAGTGTCATGTAAATATTATGCTAATGCAGCCTCTTTATTTTTCGTAAACTATAATCAGGTTAGGAATAATTCACGAAGTAGTAGGTAGAGCCGCGGCTTGTCGCTTTCATTATCAATGGAAATGCTATTCGGCACCCGCGAGACTCGCTCGTATAAAACCCATAAGAACATAGCTCGTTCAGATTTTACATACAGCTCTTTCTAAATGGAAAGACATGCACAAACAAAAGCATTAAATTTATTGGGCCTTCTATCAATTCAATAGATATATTATTATCATATATATGAGACTTTTATTAGTATCGAGTAATATCGCCGTTGGACGGTCTGCATATTCTGTCAATTTATGTTATTTTCACTTATACATATTTGTATTTCATTAGAATGTAAACCTTGCATACAAAGTGGTGACGTTCTTTCATCACTCTCCTTTTTTAATTATCAGCAATGTCAAAGTTACAAATGGAACTACCTGTTTTAGATTCTTTGTATTCGTATTATATTATTCTTGTTTTATTATGTTTCTGTGTGACTGTAGATACTAGGTACTTACTTACGATGTTGGAGATTTAGATAAACCTATCCAAGTTATTGGTTTACAGTATCGATAATTCATATCCATTCAGAAAAAAAATTTAAAGCTAAAATCTGAAAAGTTATTTTAGACTTTGTTAAATGTATCTTTTTAAAATTGTAAATGTTGAAAGTTAAACTAGTCGAGAGAGCAATAAATTGTGTAAACAACTTGTCTGTCGCAGTTGTGAGACGCGGTATCTCGCCAATGTAGCGTTTCTTTTGAATGTGATAGAAACTACCCTTTGTGTGGAAATATGTTATTTCCAAATTGTAACATATTTATGTGCATCCTGCTTTGTTTGTACTAAATATTAAATAATAAGTTCTTCCGTTCATCTTTATTTTGCTGCAAATTGAACTCTAAACTTAGAATCTAGGAATAAAGGGTTTATAATTAAACGTTTATTACAGTGAATTTAAATTATTTAAATATTTTATACTAAAATACAAAAAAATAGCAAAAACAAATACACTTCTAGAAATTAGTGTAGCGAAGTGTAACATTTAAATTTCCAAGACAATTAGTATAAATTAAATTTGTATACACATAGCGAGCCGAGCTATCAGATCAACATTACAAACCGACCTCTGTAGGTACTTTAATTTAATCTCGACCACTCCGCCTTATAACAAATCAAATCGAATTAATACTAACAAAAACAAAAGGGTATTTCCTTGAACAAAGTCGCTATAATTAGTCCGGAGAACCGCAACATCATCGGGTATTCCGCTCTGCAGTGCGACGACAGTTGTGAAAAGATATTACTTTCTCATTAGTGCACTCTTTTATCCAGCACACACCTCCTGCGGCGAATCTTGCGTGTTGACAGTGACTAAATGATGGCTTTTTATAATATCCAGTTCACTCAGATTAACCGCAGTTTTATAATTCCTCAAAGATTAAAACTTCTCTGAGTTTTATTCAATGTTTTTGTACTTTATGTCTATATTTCAATTCCCAAGGATAATAATAGACAAAAAATAAACACTAAAGTGGCTCAGAGCCAATTGTCTGCTTCACGGGATTAACAACGCTCTCAAGTCATTGCGGTACATGATACGAACAATTCTCCTCTCCGCTCAAATATTATTATTGCTTAATAAATATCGAATAAGCTTTTTATTTATCCTTACCCACAAAACATTGTTATGTAAGTATGAGTAGACACGTATTTATACATTTTGTATGAGATATAATGGTCCATTTAGTCAAATACTACTCATAAGCATCTCCAAAACTTAGCTGAGACAACATTGCCCTTACATAAGTTTGTGGATTATCATGAAATAGTGGGATAAGATGCGATGGGAAAAGCATATAAGGAAATGTGAATCGTTTGGGAATTTAAGGGATAGTACTTACTTGTACACCACCATCGCACCGTTCTGAATTAATAACACCTATTAATATATCTTAAGTTGACTTTACACCATTTTTTTTGTATTACCAATTTCATTAAAATGATTACTAAAAACTGTTTTAAATCATTTTCTGAAAGCAAAAAAAGCCTCTTGGATAAAAAATACGAATCTTTTAACTGTGTTCTACCTTACATAATATTTTATGTTTGAATACAATTGAAAAATATGAGTAAAATGTATGATATTTTTTGGTCAAACAACATGTTCATTATGGAACAGGATTAATTAAAAGAGTAATCAAAAATTAAAATGTTTGGCACACGTGGCAGGTACGCCACGAGCGCTGCCAAACATTTCGTGCAATTAAATGGAGCCGTAGCACCACAGCGTCGGCGTTGTACTTACAAACTTTGTTTTAGCACTTCTTCCATTATATTAAATTTATATTTTTATGCGCTTACATATTATCATCGTGAAATAAGATTTTTATTTTAAAGATTTATATATTTTAAGACACAGACACTTTATCCTCACTCTCCGTACCTACCTAATATTATTAATGAGAAAGTTGGTATAAATGTCTTTCCTTCATGTCGCAACGGAGCTATTATATGCTACGAGTATGATTTTTGAGTATACAGAAGGGTATAGAGAGTGGCATAGACTACTTTTTAATGCGGTGAAACATCTTATTCCCATGAGAATTTCCTTTGCCTACACGTGTTAACTCGCAGGCTGAAAGGCTACATAAGTTATAAATAACTTGTATCAGTGACGATCATATCAAAAGTTGTTTTATGAATATAAGCTTCAGAATATAATTGACTTTTTAAAAATAGAGTTGATAGATACACATTACACATATAGTATTAATTTAGATTAGCGATTGTAAAATAAATCAAATCAACCTCATCATAGCAATATAACTTGTTATCAAAACCTGACTATGCATTCATATTTTAATAAGGTTTTATTGATGTATACAGGGTGTCCCACTATTGGTATACTAAGCGCGAAGGGACTTGTAGTTTTGCATATACTGATCACGTAAAAAATACTCGAACAACAAAATTACGTCAAAAATTTTTTGCTACATTTTTCCTTAAAATCCACGTTCTCTTCTCTAGCTTCGCACAGCCAGCATATACCACTTCGCTAATGTGAGCATTTTGTCTATGAAAACATAATCATAAACGATAGCTCACGTGCGGGTGGCAAAGTTGGACGGGTTGCTTATTACGGGTGTACACATAGAGTTTTAAGAATTCATCTATTTGGAAAAAAAATGCTTCTGGAATTTTATATAAGTATTTTTTACGTACTCAGCGTATGCAAAACTATAACCTCCTTTGAGCTTAGTATACCGTCAGTGGGACACCCTGTATAACGTTAAAAAGAATATACAAGTGTAATAAATCAAATAATATATGGCTACAGTAAAATTAAATATCGGTGAAAGGAATTAAAGAAATGCATTTTCCCCTTTGTGCGTCGCCTTGATCCAGTGAAATATGAAACATGTAGCACTGGCGGCGAGCCAGCCACTCGCCTTACCCTGCAGCCTGCAACAAAGGGATTCATATCAGAAATGGTTCTCAGAACAAAAGACGAATGTGTTGCGCTTTTATTAAAATTGCTGTAAAGTTTATTTGCTTCCAATAAATCTAATACAAGACGACAACATCACAAAACGAGTTAAACGCGACTGTTTCGTGCACAATTTGAGTGATCTTTCCCTGAAAAGTAAAGTACGGGGGCGAGGCAGGAAAACTGTCGAATCCGTTATTGCTTTGCTCTATTTTTCAAACGAGGGAGAGATAAAACTCCGAGGTACAATTGCAGTGATCGCTTTTTCTTTTTTTTTTCTCTTAATTGATTTAATAGGATTCATTAAATTTTATGATTGCAAATGTAATAATTGCATGGAAATATTTATCCAAAGCTA
Source organism: Colias philodice (assembly GCF_061535455.1). Classification (NCBI taxonomy): domain Eukaryota; kingdom Metazoa; phylum Arthropoda; class Insecta; order Lepidoptera; family Pieridae; genus Colias; species Colias philodice. Next base: position 7,904,986 of record NC_143087.1, read on the forward strand.
CTAATTAATCTCAGAATATAATGATGTATATCATTAGATACTCGGGGATAACAAAGTTAGAGAAGAAAAGAAATGTTAATATGCAGTTATATACTTATATAAAAAACTGTAAAGCTTTACATTTTTAAGTTTCTTATAGTCATACAACCAACCTAATGTCTCACACGAGCAGAATGAAGATTTTAATATTCTTGTTACAAAGTACCCACTTACGCTAGAGTTCGTACTTGACCATGACGCGATTTCAATATTCACTATCGCATAGAAATCTAAAACACAACCAGTATTATGGTAGGAATGAATAGATATAAAATTAATTTTATTATGAAATAACTGGCTTTGTATCGTTTTAGCAGCTACATATTTATAATATTTTCTGATAAAATGTTATGTTTATCACATTACTGATAAGATGAGATGAGAAATGTTAAATTAATGGAATAACCATATAGTACAGGATATTATTTTATGTGTAGAATAGTATGGAATTTTGGAATAGACTTTTATTAATTATTTATGCATTACAATTAATGTAAAATTTTATTTTCACATTGAAAATGCGGAATACACCAATATTGTAATAAGTTCTACTTTACATATCTACATATTAACATAATTACCGCAAAATGGTAAGTGATAAAACGATGTGTGGGCAGCACTGGTACCCTTATTAATATGGAAATCGGTTGAAAATATTACCGAATGGCATATACAATCAGTCACTAATTAAATTTGGTAAGTGTACAAAAGCAGAGAGTTTTGCATTGTAATTATGTGAAACTCAAATTATATTTTAATCAGCGGTTAAGCAATTTGTACCTAGCGAACATAACTAAAAGACAAGAGCGGGGAATGGGATTTGTAATTACGACTGTTTCTATTCTAAATGAACACTAAGCTAAGCACTAAGATGTCGTGCAAATATTTATCCTAGTAAGTTCATTGTTTGAGGAATTAGTTACAAGTTTAAAGCCACGGCCACGGAGTGATAGTAAATAGATAAGTTTTTTCTACTCTTCGTTTCTTTAACTTAAACTTTAATCAAATAAATTTAATTAGTCAATTCAATATTATAATAATATTTTTAAATAATGGATACCTAGATACTGTTTTCTAGTTGCAGTGATGGCATCTACAGACCATAACTATTGGCAAAATAGTTGGGTCAACGCAACAGCTTCATAAATAAATAAAAAAATAAAAATCGTTTATTTGTTTCAAAACACAGTTTACAATCATTTTAGAATACACTAGTCCCCACACTAGGATCCCCTGTGTTGTGGGAAACTAGTCTCTTCCTATGTTACAGAAGTATTTTTTAGTTTCTAAAAATTAAAAGCTATACATTGCAGTGTAAGAAATATAACAAAAAACGAAAAACGAAAATAAAATATTTAACAAACTCCAGTGTATGTGTGAGCGAGTGTGCGTGCATGTGAGTGTGTTTGCGTGTGTGCATGTTTATGTGTGTGTGTGTGTGTGTGTGTGTGTGTGTGTGTATGTGTGTTTTATTTTTCACTGACAAGCAATGCTTCAGTTTCACTATAATTTAAGTTAAGTAAAAGTTGTTCTAATCTCTTTTTAAAAATATATATAGATGCATTTATTATATTTACATTCAATCTTTTAATGAACTTATTGTAGAGGAAAGGGCCCCTATAACTATAAAAGCGTTTGACAAAATAGGTATTACATTTCGGAAGCGTGAAATTGACTCGTCTTGGGGCTCTTGATGTTGGTGCAAAGGTTTGCTTAGACATTTTGTGGAACTTTTGTGCGGTAGCCAGAATGTAAAGTTGACGGACTGACAGAACTTTTGTGTCGGCGTAGAGTGTAGATGTAGCATATCGAAAAGGTTTCTTGTAAGCAACTTTGAGTATTGCCCGTTGAGCGCGCTCAATTTTAAGCATAAGGGTGGAACCGCCGCCTCCCCAGACTGAAATGCAATAAGAAATAATGGATTCGCAGAGTGCTTTGTAAACTAATTTTATTGTATGGGCATCGGCAACTGAACGTAATTTTTAAATATGTGTATAAGCTTTCTAATCCTAGAGCACAGTGTATTTATCTGAGGTTCCCAGGAAAGTTTGGAATCAATGATGACTCCCAGATATTTTATTTCATTAACTTCTACAATGGATGGACATAAACAAGAAGAAGAGTTTGTACACGAATGTATTTGAAGATTTAGCGACGTAGGTGGGACAGAGCGACTCGTTATACTGAAACTGATGAATTTAGTTTTGTCAATGTTCAAGGTTAAAAGGTTGTCCTGTAACCAAGAAGCGACAGTAAGAAGACCATTTTGAGCTACAGCTTTTACTTCGTTCCAAGAGTTAGAATAAAATACGAGAGCTGTGTCATCTGCAAAAGAGAACAAATTGGTATATGGAAGGGAAAGGGAGCAGAGATCGTTCATGTACAGTAAAAACAATGTAGGAGCGAGCACGCTGCCTTGAGGCAAGCCATATGGGATGTTCATTAGAGTGCTATGTTGATTATTTATGCATACTCTTTGGCGACGGTCAGTAAGGTAAGAAGTGAACCATTGCAGAGCGATGCCTCGAACTCCGTACAATTCCATCTTACGTAAAAGAATGGGCCGCGAGACAGTGTCGAAAGCTTTCGCCAGATCCAGGAATACCGCGATGCATTTCTGTCCTGAGTCTAACTTATTGCTAATGCAATCAACAAGGGAGGAAACAGCACCGTCAGTAGACCTGTTCTGGCGAAAGCCAAATTGGTTGCAAGCAAGTAGCGATTCTTTTTCTAGATAGGAAAGTAGCCTTTTATTTACGACTTTTTCCAGAATTTTGGATAGCGTCGGGAGAAGAGATATGGGTCGATAATTAGAGAACGTTAATTTGCAACCAGATTTATGAATTGGGATGACGTTTGCGATTTTCCAGTCATCTGGGAATGTACCCGTAGTAATACTGAGATTACATAAGTATGTAATCGGGGCAGCAAGGCAGGTTTTTGACATAATAATCATTTTACTTGGAATATTATCCCATCCACAGCTAGAAGAGGTTTTGAGGCTACTAATTAAATTGGCAATTTCAAGTTCGTCGGTCGGTGTTATGAAAAAAGATTTTGTAAAATTAGGTATAGATGTCTTAGCGGCAAGAAGATTCTCAGAGGTATTGAGTTTTTGTAATGTTTTATTTGCAAGATTTTTACCTATGTTAGTAAAGTATTCATTGGTTTTGCAAAGAGACTCGTCAATGGAGTCAGAACATTTTAATAAATCATCAGAATTAGAGTTGGGCGAGTTTAAACTACAGATATCTTTAATAGTCGACCATAAACGCTTTGAATTGCCTTTATTTTTCTTTAATTTTTCACTATCATGGAAGTTTTTAAGATTTTGGAGAATATTATTACAATAATTACGATAACGTATGTATTTTTCTTGCAGTACGGCATCCTTAGGGCGCTTCCTAGCAATGTTGTGGAGACGATCTCTTCGTCTAACGCAACGGAGTAAACCGGGCGTAATCCATTGTTTTCTAATGGCCTTAGAATTTGGAATTGTACAACAGCTTGAATTGTTTTTAATCGCTGTGTGAAGTGGATTGACAAAAGCTGCCACTGCTTCGTTAATGTTGTCGATGCTGTACAAGAATTGCCAGTCAATATTTTGAATATCATTATGAAGATTATCAAAATTAATTTTTTTAGATTTCTGTGAAGGAGGGAATGGTTCAAAATTGGTGAGGGTAACACCCACTATAACAGCATCATGGTCGGATACTGCTGAAGGACAAACAGCGACACGGCAAGATAATTGGCTTTTGATTTGTGCATGGTCTAAACAGCTGTCGCCCCGTGTCGGCAGGTTATGGCCAGAGGTTATTCCATAGTAAGCCAAGAGATCAAGATATTTATGGACTCTGGAGTCTGAACAGGAATTCCTTATATCGATATTGAGATCCCCTACGATAAATATGGACTTATTTTGGTACGATAAGATCAAACGTTCCAGCGATATTAAAAACTCGTCAATATTGTGAAATGACGGGGATCTGTATATTGATATAATAACAATGTTGCTATTCAAAACGGTAACCGTGCAGTTGGCATCAGTAAACGAAGGTTCGTGATTCTCAACTTGCAAGCTCGATTTAAAAAGTAGAACAATGCCATCACTTTTATTTAAGAATTTGTTTGATTTAAATAGAGAGTAGCCAGCCAGATTTAAATATGTAAATGATTCATCAATCCAACATTCAGTTAGGATTATGAAGTCAGGAGCAAAATTGAGTCTATTCAAGAATAAGGAAAAACTATCAAAATTCTTATGAATGCTTCTTATATTTTGGCTTACGATGGTGAGATGACAAGAATTAAAGTAGTTGGAACAACTTTCGGGACATGACAAAAGTGCATTTTGAATAAGCGGCGTGTTATCAATGTTATTAATTAGCTTTAAGTTATCGAATGTTATAAATTATTTTAAAATAGAGGAATTCGAATATATATGCATAAAAAGAAAAAGTATGTAAATAGATGTGAGATAAGATTATTAAATTGATTCCCAATATAGTTAATATTTTAGTATATGGTGAAAAATAATTATTTGTGAGTGAGATTGAGTATATTATGTGAAGTGTGTAAGGAATGTTAATATTAAATTGTGATTTAATCAACAAGCTGGAGTTTGTACTGTTATTAAATTTATGATACGAAGGCAAAGAGATGAGTAGTTTATAAAAGTGATTTTTTCTTACTTCTAGTCATTTATTGTTTTGGAGAGATTTAAGATGGTTTTCGTTTTTCACCAAGATGTAGGGGGCCCCATCGTATTTTCTTAGATAGATATTCCCGTTTGATATCCAGCAGTATTTGTATTCCTCCATTTTTGCGAAGTCACGAGCAAGGTAGAAGAGGCGTTTGGCATTATAGACCGGGAGATACTGACACAAAATTTCGAGTCATTTGTAACAGGATGGCGGTTCTACAGGGTTCTTAGTACGCAATGACAAAAAGAAAAATGATGGTGTGAACGCTGGTACCGGCGGCTTAGTCGCGTGGGCGTTAGTCGAACTCGTCGGAAAATAGCGAAAGTCAAACGATTTGTAACAGTATGACACTTATTTTTCCTGGAAGTTTGAGGATCAAAGAATATAAATACAAAATTTCAAAGATCTAGGTGTTGGAAATCTTCACTTATATAAATTAATACTAAATTAATTTTTCAAGTATGACAGCACTTTTTCCCCCTACTAGAAGTATGGCAAATATAATAATGGTCACATTTTATCAAATACTTTCCAAAAATCCAAATGCAATACTGGTACAAAAAGTTTGGCGAAATAAATTTTTTTTGCAGATTTTCGGCGGTATGGCGACCATTTGGAATCGTCCGAAAAGTATGGCATGGCGATTTTCGTAAATGGCTGCACGACGATGGTTACCTGTGCAAAAGTTAGCCTGGTACAAATGGTTGAATAATTGTTTTATTTAAATCAACATATTCGCGTCGGTATGGCGGGCTGTAAGTCACACCGGAAAAGTATGGCATGACACTACCGCCTACTTCTTTTTTATGGGCTATCGGTAAATACTAAAATTTTTGTGTTACAAATCGTTTGACTTTCGCTATTTTTCCGACGAGTTCGGCTAACGCCCACGCGACTAAACCACCGATACCAGCGATCACACCATAATTTTTCTTTTTATCATTGCGTACTAAGACCCCTGTAGAACCGCCATCCTGTTACAAATGACTCGAAATTTTGTGTCAGTATCTCCCGGTCTATTAGGCGTAAGCATTTCGGAAATATAAATAGGGGTGGGGGGAGCCTCGATACCCAGGTGATTACAGTTTAATTGGCGGGTCTTGTTTTCTTTATTAAATTTTCGCGCAGCGTTTAAGATGTTAGTTTTGTGTAAAGTATTTGAAAACTCAATGAATAGGTTGGACATAGATTTATCTTTCCTATTCGTCGTGCGAAACACATCTCTTAAATCATTCGGTTGTATAACAATCTTTAGGGTTGAGCAAAGCTTAGATACGTAGTCAAATAACATGGATTTTGTAGTTTGATCTTTTTTGGGAACATTACGTATTTCTAAGATAGTTTTGTTTAATGACCTTGCCAAGGTTTCATGTTGCTCCTCGAGAGCTGCAACTTGTAGGCTAACAGCTTTCCACTTGGCTTGCAAACCATCTATCTTGTTTTCCACGTCGTGAATCCTCTCCGTGATGAAATCCACAGATTTTTCAATATCCTGAGTTGTGGTGGAAATTGACGAGATATTCGCTGATATTTCACTTATATATCTTTCCATGGAGTCGAGCCTGGTGTTCTGTTGGTTGCGGAAAGTATCAAGTTGTTGATTTTGTTCTCGCTGGAAGTCTTTCAACCATTCTTTCATCTCGTTTCTAAATGTAATAAACTCATCGTCCTCGGATCTTGCCATCGCGCGCTTTTTATTCCGTGCAACAACATGATGTTTGTCACTATCACTATCGTGCGACGAGGCAGCATTGCGATTTGATGCATTACGAGATTTGCCTTCCATCGGGGAATACGGCATTATACGTACGCAATAAGGTTCCTTTTGGCACTTATGACGAATAAAAGTCGGTCGAAGATAGTATGAATGATAGATAATAATAAGGTGCTAATTAGTAGTTTTAATAGTTGTCATCCGTGATTGGAGAATTCAAGGTCATACGGGATGCGGTGCGAGACGGACGAACTATTTGTATTCTTTCTAACGCGTACCGTACTTGATCGCGGTACTAGGCGCACATGAACACTCAGAGATTGTCACTGCTTACACGGATCACCCCGCACTTATGTTCTCCTATTATTTTAAAGATATTTACGCAACTATTTTTTAGATTTTCGAAGGTTAAATTAATTATAATATTGTAAACGTCCACTATCCACGACATCCGAGAGGGAAGAGGTTAGTTTAGGAGGATAAAAGTCTAAATGAAACCACTACCCAGTATTAAAACATGATACGAGGCACAATATAAACCACCCGGATATTGTGCACAGTATCTGCAGAGTGCCTAAATAAAGTTTGCCGCATGCAGCCCAAAACATGTTCTACAAATTTTAGTACAGAAGGTATAACGGCAAACAGGCTATAAACTGTAAGGAAATAGGGATGCGGCCGCGCACTCACGCGCGGAAATGAAGCAACCCGCAAACGCTTCCTTCGCTCTCACATGGAAGTTCCTATATTACCTATACGTCACTGTCCACTGTGAACAACTTACGGCCGCCGGATTAGCCGTGTTCGCTGAAACGTATACGGAATTTAAAGATTTATTTTAAGTTTTACGACCCTAAGCTTTAACGAAAGATTTTATTGCTGGTTAAATTCCTTACAGGAAATCTATTTATTACCAAGTAATTGATACCTATTACGGTACAGAAATATTATGAGGCCATTGATATATATAAAAAATAATTATAAAATGTGATGCATACATTTAGCAAACGGCCAGGTTGAAACTGCAATATGTAACATCATTAAATGTTAAAATTAGAAACGTTGATCCAGTACATCCAATAGAATTGATTATAATCGAATTTCTATCCCTTTTGTAATTTGATCAGACTTACTTGGGAGGTTCAGTTTATATTCGTCGGCTGTATTCGTACGGCACATTTGCTTCCAATTCAATTCTCTGCTCGGCTCGTTGCAGCAGTGAATGAGCCATCGCAAAGATTGTCTCTAACCCCACCTCCTCTCCGCGCCTTCGTCCTCTATAGGCTCAATAAACATAACATCTCACGCACTGTATATATAAAAATTTGATTACTTTTTAGATTTTTTTCTGATAGCCAGCCAAATCTGTTGAGAAGCTTTTGTGTAAAAGAGCAACAATTATCGCAGGCAACTTTAAACAAGATTAACTGAAAATAAAACATGAAAATCATGTTTAAATAACATCTATTTACATTTTACCAGTAAGTAACATTTAAATTTCACATTATTCTAATAAGCTTGTTTAAAAGCTACTTTATCAAGTTTACTCGTTTCTCGCGTGATTGGCTAGCAATTATGCATAAGTAGAATAGCCCTCTGGAGATTTAATTATTCACCGACCTTCCCAAAATCAGTAGGCCTACATAGCATAGATTAGTAGGTAAATTGTTGCTGCTTTCATTTAACTTAGTTTATCCTCTTTTTGGTACGTGGTAAACATAAATAGATCAGTCTTTTATCGTGAGCTTTCACGTAACACACAACATATCAAACTACTAACACGCACAGTAAATATTTGTTTTCCATATAACATACTATATCTATATATACAGGGTGTAATCGTTAAGTGTGCACGGCGATTTTTCCGTAAGTATTACAGATAACAAAAAACTTTAAACTGATATCGAAAGTACTTAACCTAATGAGTAAAATGGCCGTAATAAATTTTTAAAAATAAATCGAGAAATATCAAAAAAATTATCTTTAAACCCTCCCATACATTAAGTATGAAATATGAATATCCCGTATACATTTAATATGAAAGATTTTTAGCTTTCTTTTTCTTTTTTGGTTTTCTGCTTTAATTACTTCGCAAATTTGAAGTGGCATTTTCCACGCCTTTTCCGGACATTTTCACGCATTTTCCGGATATTTTCCGGGGATTTCCCTGGCATTTTCCGGTTATTTTCCGGGATTTTCCAGACATTTTCCGGGAATTTCCCAGGCATTTTCCGGGGATTTTCCGAGCATTTCCCGGGGATTTTCCGGATGTTGCCCAGACATTTTCCGGACATTTCCCTGGCATTTTCCGGGAATTTTCCACGCATTTCCCAGGCATTTCCGGACATTTCTCAGGCATTTTCCGGGGATTTTCCAGGCATTTTACGGATATTTTCCGAATATTTTCCGGGAATTTTCCAGGCATTTTCCGGACATTTCCCTGACATAGCCTGTAAATGTCTGGAAAATCCCCGGGAAATGCTCGGAAAATCCCCGGAAAATGTCTGGAAAATGCCAGGGAAATGTCCAAAAAATGTCTGGAAAACATCCGGAAAATCCCCGGGAAATGCTCAGAAAATCCCCGGAAAACGCCTGGGAAATTCCCGGAAAATGCCTGTGAAATGCTCGGAAAATGCGTGGAAATTTCCGGAAAAACCGTGGAAAATGCCAGGAAAATATCCGGAAAATGCGTGAAAATGTCCGGAAAATATCCGGTAAATGCGTGAAAATGTCCGGAAAATATCCGGAAAATGCCTGGAAAATCCCCGGAAAATGCCTGAGAAATGTCCGGAAAATGCCTGGGAAATGCGTGGAAAATCCCCGGAAAATGCCAGGGAAATGTCCGGAAAAGTCTGGGAAACATCCGGGAAATGCTCGGAAAATGCCTGGGAAATTCCCGGAAAATGCCTGTAAAATCCCGGAAAATAACCGGAAAATGCGTGAAAATGTCCGGAAAAAGCGTGGAAAATGCCACTTCAAATTTGCGAAGTAATTAAAGCAGAAAACCAAAAAAGAAAAAGAAAGCTAAAATCTTTCATATTAAATGTATACGGGATATTCATATTTCATACTTAATGTATGGGAGGGTTTAAAGATAATTTTTTTGATATTTCTCGATTTATTTTTAAAAATTTATTACGGCCATTTTACTCATTAGGATAAGTACTTTCGATATCAGTTTAAAGTTTTTTGTTATCTCTAATACTTACGGAAAAATCGCCTGTGCACACTTAACGATTACACCCTGTATATGTATTCGTTTCAAACAAGGCTACTAAAAATCTTTATTCCTGTACGCATTACTATAAGTATAATAATATGTACTTTTCTTTCATCAAAATGGACTTGATAAATCTCCTAAATATTAAATTTTTGTAGAAGTGGGTATTGCAATAGACTACACTTATTTGTGTGACACGTCTATGCGTCTAAAATCGTGGAGACATAATTTATTTAACTTTGTCGTTACCTACAGCATTTTACCCTGCAAATGGAAAGCTTTTAGCTTGTAAACGAATTTCTATACTGACTATTCTGTGAGGGTTCGGGTATTCGTCGGCCTCACACGTTGTAAGATTTGTTAAACATTTATTTGCGTTAAGATGAATTTAATAAACTAACTTATTTAGTAGATACTTTCTCACTAAGTAAAATATAAGTAGGTACTACATGAATTGAAATAAAATGAGATGATAATATATCAATCAAATTAAAAGCTGTGGGTTGCTATTGCCTATAAAAGTGGTCCCGTGTTCGCTGGGATTATAGGGAAGATACATTACACTCTTGTGGGGCTTGCTATACAAAGATTTTTTTTTATTAGTCTCACTCGGAATTCTCATGCTCATGCGATAATCACTGAACTAGGAAGAGGATGACGTGCCTTATTATTTATGTAGGTAAAACAAATGTATGTTTTACTGAATGCTGATAAAGCCAACTCACAAGATCTACAGCTGCTTCCTACTATGTAATTTTATTTTTTAATAATTTAGATCACATGCTCATTAGAATACATTTCAGTAATAAGTTCTCCTCGGCTCCTCCACCTCTATGTTTTGTCGTTCTATGTTTCTGAAATCTTCTCCTGATATAACTTCCTAATATAAAGATAAAGAACATGTTTGTTTGTTTTTATCACACTGTTCTCGGGAACCTAGACCGGTTTAAAAATTCTTACACAGTTGCATAATATATATCTTAATATATATAAATCTCGTATCACAATGTTTGTCCTCAATGGACTCCTAAACCACTTAACCGATTATAATAAAATTCGCACACCATGTGCAGTTCGATCGATAGTTTAAACATGTAGGTACCACGGGCGAAGCCGGGGCGGACCGCTAGTTATGCTATATATTTGTATGAACCACAGACGAAGCCAGCGCTCACTGCTTATTTAGTCTTAAGATAATGTATAAAAATATTAAATAACGTTCCCAAATACCTTTATATGCCTTCTGTACAAAAGATGTGTCTTAGCTATTATAGGCTATATTTAATGAAGGCAAGATTAAAAACTTTCAAGTGATTAATCTTGCCTCTAGAGATTAAAAAAATACGACGTTTGTATTTAAAATTTATTGTTAAAAACCTCTCAAGGCTAGCTGAAATAGCCTTCAGTATACCGTAAAATCAATAAACTTTTTTTTTAATTACTTACCTAGTTATAAACATAAAGAAGAATTAATGAAGTCAACCTTTTATTAGCTTCTCCTGTAGGTATGTATGTGGCCGACTCCTTTTGGCTTTTAACTCGATTTAATTCAAACTTTGTCCACTTATCAAGATTCGGTGACAATACAATAATTTCATGTGTGTGTTTCTAAGTTGTTTTATTAGACTATTTTTAATTTTTATATTGTTTTATTAAACTTATCAGGTAGGATGATAAGTTGGATAATTCCTATTTTACAAATAAAAATACACACATATCCGTAGGCTGTATCAAACATTTTAGTTAAAAGCATTGAGCTATACGTAGTAATAGTAGCTCAATGGTTAAAAGCGGTTCTGAATTCTGATCAAAATAGGAATATGTAGGTATCTACGAGTAGTTTCTTAAGCTGTGGTAAGGGTTTAGCGGGAGGTATCTAATTTCAGAAATTGAGATCCGTATATAGTGTTTACATTTTGTCTATTATGTACGTACGTAGGTATTTACAATTTACATTCAGGCTATAAAACGAGCTCGTGCAATATAGAATTGCCGCGAAGATTTTTCGTTTGGAGTTCCTTCTTGTTACATTTTCATGCATTGTTAACATAGGCCTTTGTTTCATTTTTAAAAATAAAATCCAATACCACATTTCAGCTTCACATCTTCTCATATTTACGGATGCATTTTGTATGGATTTTTGACACAGAATATATATACTTAACTACCTACTTATGTTTATCAAAATCACCCCAGCTGGTGAATATTATATGGTCATATCAATTAGGTTGATGAAAATCAGAAATAAAATACAAATAATTCCAAGCAATATTTTATTACTAAAATAGTAAAATGTATTTACAAAAGGTTCAAGATAGTTCCTTATATATAACAATAACAGTTACATGTTCCTTATTTATAAAATAGGTAAGTATCTAATATTATAATTTATAATAAACATTATAGGTAGGTATATGTAATAGGCACAAAGGATATTTTTAGATACAACTAAACATTTTTAAGTAACAATGCTATATATAACTACTATGAACATTAGGTATATTCAAATATTGCATTCAAGCATTACAATAATAAATACACGCAAGGTGGTGTCAATAATGGTTTTAAAAAAACCTTTTAAAGTCCTTCAAATTCTAGTCTAATCTGATCAACTTAATCTGGTGTCCATGAATTATCTAAAAATTTAAGTGAAATCGTAAAAATACAGCGGTTGGGTATTACTAAGAGTATTACAGTTAAATTAATCGAACGATGAAATTAACTTGATACGAAAATTAATCACTGATAAAATCTTAACGACAATCCAGTTCAAAAAATAATAATTTTGTGTTTTTGATGCACAATGTTTTTATTTTTTTATGTTTTTATATCTGTGATTTTGTCGAATAGATCTATTTAGACAGATATAATAATTATTAACCCATTGACCACCGAGCGGCCCGATCGGGCCGAGACACAATAGATTTTCTATTGTGTCTGTGATCCGAGGACTGACGGAAATTTACCTTCATACGTTCGAACATTGCCATATGCGTGTTCTTATTAGTTATTGTCTAATACCTATTGTTCGCCCTTAGTGTACTTCACTTCATAGTGTATCCCTGACTAAGGAAGTCAAGAGTTACGACCATCACGAGCTTACACACGTACGAGGACATTTCCTGACGTCACACCTTTGGTTAAAAATTATTAGAAGCTTTTTGTAAAACTACATAACAGCCTGAGGCATTGTTCAAATCAGGGATAAAATATTTTTGCTTTTGAAAATAATCTAATTATGTATTATTTTAACAGATTAGTTTGTTGTTGTTTAGTTTTATAGCATTCAAATTTATTAAAAATGAACCATGAGAACTTAAAAAAATGTACAAAAAAAAAGTAGAGTTGCCACGGTATGGCAAAAGATGCGGGTTCGAATCCCGCCCAGAGATCGAATTTTTACCTATTTGTGAAATAATCTTATTACAAAAAAGAACTTGTGTGCCGAGCACACGTATCAGAAATGAAACTTCTTGGGCAAAATACAAAGATGCCAAAAATCGTCGCCTAACTCCATGACGGTATTGCCATAACGCGACCTTGAAATTTGACTCTCAACGTGCCTAAAGCAGTTACCCTTCAATAATAATGTACAAATTTTCCGTCGAAGGTAAATGATATTGAATTATTAAATGCTCCTAAGAGCCAGCGCGCACGAGCAACTTTGTCTCCGCAACTATTTTGTCTCTCCCATCAATTTGTATGGGGAGTTGCGTCGCTACGTGCGTGCACTTTGATACTAGCCCATGGGTGGAGAGACAAAATAGTTGCGGAGACAAAATAGTTGCGGAGACAAAGTTGCTCGTGCGCGCACTGTCTTTGTAGACAATGTACACAATATACTTGTCAATTGTTTATCATTAACAACAATGTCAATCAAAATATAATAAAGGTCTTCTGAATATATTTTTATTTGCTACAGCTAAACTTATGTTAAGTAGGCAGCAAAATATAATTTTGCTTATATAATGGTAACAAATTATTGCAACTATATCATGCATTTATTTATCTAGATGTATAAAAAATATACAATGTATAATGCAATCATAACAGTTAATATTTATTTTTCATAACAATTCCTTATTCTAAGCATGGACTAATAGAGTCTAAAAAAAACACCATATATTCTATTAGTCCATGTTCTAAGTTAACATTTTAAGTTTTAATTTGTACACAATACATTCTAAGTACGAAAACATCTTATATAGGTTTATGATTGATATTTCACTAGTGAATAGCAATATAATATACATAATTAAGAAAATACTACTAAAAATTATAGCAAAATAACTGGTTAAATGCAAGTTTATTATATCTTACTGTACAATATACAACGTGTTAAAGATTTTTTTTTTTACAAAACAAACACACAAACATAATATAAAAAATAAACTATGGCAAGCTCTATTATAATTTAAAACTTATAAACAATATTAATATTGACTATACAGTCAAGTCGTTTAGTCTAAAGCAACTATAAAACAATAGCACGAGGGTCTGATGATTCCTTTTTCCGAGGCGGATTATTTTATTGTAAGAATGGCGGAGGTACAGACAGAACTCACAGTCGAACTTAATGGCCTCTATCTTTATGAAAAATACAGCTTGATTGTGTATCAGTAGCAGTTGACGGAATAACTTCTCAGTTGAGCGTTCTCAGTTGTTTGTCGTGGCTGTACCTTCAGTCACAACGAGCATTCCTGTCCACACTAACTCACGTTACATTTCACATTAAATTTAAATATTTAAATTATTTTTTCATCACCGGTATCGTCTCGAATCCTCACGGACACAGCTACGAGTTATCTTTAACTTTGATTTATATTATATATGCACTAGTGGCCGCCGGTTGACGAAATAACTTCCCAATTGAGCTTTCTGTACCTCAAATAAGAATGACACATTTGAAACAGCTATAGTTCAGTGTCAAGCATTCCCGTCCACTCAAACACATATTCCAACATTGAGTTACCATGTACTACGTACTAGAGAGGGCATCTCTACTAAACTATTTCTATCACGAGTTAGAGTCAATCGTCTCAAGCCATTTTTTTTGTTACATTAAAAAAAAGTAAAGAAAATTTTATTCATATTTTTTTTAATAAGATAAACAATATTTATTTGTTACATTGATTGGATTTATACGTAATAAAAGGCAGAATATCTACAAAGTGTCTACTCACTATCCGGCCGGCGACGCCGCGCTTGTTACACAGATTTTGTTCGTGGTGTCCTCTCTATAGTAATACCTCAATGTATTCCAATAATCTTTTCGTCACCGACTAGCGCGGCACCGCCTTGCATACTCCGGCGCCACCTGGTGGAGCCAGTTAGCATCTATAACAGACACAGTTACTAAGTAGGCTCGTCTCGTATGCAATAGTTCCGAATACAGTAACGCGGGTGGTGGCGGCCGGATAGAGTGTAACACGGACGCGGGATGTATGGACGCAGCTGTGTTCGATGCGGTGACGTAACGACCCACACCGCCTGTGGCCCCGCCGCGTGCCCACGCGCAGTTCGTGAATAGACCGCTGAGAAGGCACTTTAGTAACTGAAAAAAAATAAACAAAAACATTCAGTATGTCTGAATGCACAATATTTTATTGCAAGAAAATTTGATATATCGAATAGAAAGTTTACACTTGAGTTAAGATTAGGATTCATTTAGTTCTGCTTTGCTTCGATTCTAAATATAACACTAGTTATATATTACCTATTTGTAATAATGGATTGCTACCTTATTATGATATACAATAATATTATATTTTTTTATATAATAATAAAATATGTAGTGTTTGTTAAGTTTAAGTCTGTATTTAATAAATTATAACTTATTCCAAGAGTTTTATTTCTAGTTTACACAAAAAATAAATAACAGTTAAAAATACCTGATCCAAAGCCGTTCCACAACTCATCACTTCCATATTCAACCTTTGACAAATTGATAGCAACTGGTGTCTAATGTCGCACGCGTAAGACAAATTCTTATGGTTCAAATAATTCTCTTTACACCATTGCTGTAAGATAATTTTTTTATTAGGTAACAGAAACCAATTCTGCCAGATTACAAATAATTTTTATTGTTTACCTTTTTAAGAGGTGCTTTACAAAACGCTTTAAAAACGTTAAGAAGAGTGATATGATCGCCGAGAGGTGACACAAATTTTTGTTTGACTTTTATGGCTTCTTCCCTTTTGTGTAATGGCGTGTAAAACACATTTTCACTGGACATAACCGCTACGAGACTTAATGCCTGTAATAATCACCAATTTTACTTTATGAATACCTATAAATATATATATAATTACTAGCGGTCCGCCCCGGCTTCGCCCGTGGTACATATTTACGTTTTCTCTACATAAAAACCATCCTCGTACTTCAAGGAATATAATAAAAAAAGAATTATCGAAATCGGTTCAGCCGTTCTCGAGTTATGCGCTTACCAACACATTTTGCGATTCATTTTTATATATAAGAAGATATCACTACATAGTATAAAACAAAGTCGCATTCTCTGTCCCTATTTCCCTATGTCCCTATGTCCCTTTGTACGCTTAGATCTTTGAAACTACGCAACGGATTTTGATGCGGTTTTTTTTAATAGATAGAGTGATTCAAGAGGAAGGTTTATATGTATAATAACATCCATTAAATAGTGGAGAAGTACCGTTATTTTTGAGGTTTCTAATGTGATGTCGTAAATAATTACATTTCTTCCGCTTACATTGCAAACGCAGGCTGAACCCTACGAGTTTTATCAAAATAATGTACTAAGTATTGTACACATTGAAAAGGTCTACAGAAAAGTCCGCGATGGCATATGTCTATCTCTTATGGATAACCCACAATAACTTTTTTTGTCATTTACTTTTTACGACAAATAATGGCTAATTTTCGAAGCCATTTTAACCAATACAGCATTAATCCTTAACCAATTAAATACCTTGAATACATTGTTCATTTAATATAGATCTATATGGCCCTTTACACCGTATGATTTAAGTGAATATTTTCGAAGATATTACAGATTTAAAAATTGCGGGACGTACCGTTTGCGGCGGTACCGGCCGGCCGCCCGGCTATCTATTTTAATACCCGTGCGAAGCCGCAAACGCTACGTCCGCGTCCCGCAATTTTTAAATCTGTAATATCTTCGAAAATATTCACTTAAATCATACGGTGTAAAGGGCAATATAGATCTATATTAAATGAACAATGTATTCAAGGTATTTAATTGGTTAAGGATTAATGCTGTATTGGTTAAAATAGCATCGAAAATTAGCCATTATTTGTCGTAAAAAGTAAATGACAAAAAAAAGTTATTGTGGGTTATCCATAAGAGATAGACATATACCATCGCGGACTTTTCTGTAGACCTTTTCAATGTGTATAATACTTAGTAGGTACATTATTTTGATAAAACTCGTAGGGTTCAGCCTGCGTTTGCAATGTAAGCGGAAAAAATGTAATTTTAAGAAACCTCAAAAATAACAGTACTTCTCCACTATTTAATGGATGTTATTATACATATAAACCTTCCTCTTGAATCACTCTATCTATTAAAAAAAACCGCATCAAAATCCGTTGCGTAGTTTCAAAGATTTAAGCGTACAAAGGGACATAGGGACATAGGGACAGGGAAAGCGACTTTGTTTTATACTATGTAGTGATCTATACTTACTTCCTCTAAACAATTGTATTCTGTAGCATTTAAAATTATTCTAGAATACTTGGGATCAATCGGAAATGCTGTCATTTTCTTCCCAAGTGTAGTTAATTTTGGATTACTTTCGTTTTCTATAGCTCCTGAAAGAAAAATAAATAAAAAATATTGCAAAATTTATAGTAATTATGTAGATTGTAGATAAGCACAGTCATATGCATAAAATTATCAAAATTAAATAATACTTTACCTAGTTCTTTTAATAGGGTTATTGATGCTTGAACAGAATCGGATGAAGGTGCATCAATTAAGGGAAATGTGCTGGGATCCATCCCCGTAGCTATTAACATTAACAAAGTTGCTGCCAGTGGACACCTGATAAACGAGAAAAATTACAAATTACAAATCTAAGTTGTATTTCCCAAAGAAACATTTTTTCAGTAATCTGATTGTGCTGACACATTTCGTTTTTAGACTTCAATGGTGCTACCACAAAAAACTTTAGACAGGGTTTAACTTTAAGCGCGGGTTCACTTTAATCTGGTTTTGTCGTATTTCACATAGACAACTATTAAAGTGACAAATTCCTGGTTTAAAGTTAGACTGTGTTTAAATTGTTTTCTGGTAATACCACAATTATTTAATTCCTTATACTATTAATTAAAATTTTAACAGATATTTCCAATATGTGTAATATTTAAGCTTCGTAGATCACATACTTTATGGAGCTATGTAATACGTACCAGCCGTAATATATATACAGGGTTACTTGTAAAACACCAGCAACCTCGCAGGACAAGATAGCTAACATCATAAGTAACAACATTTGTTCTACTTCAACTTTTTTAGGCGCGTTGAGAATAAAATTTCATGGCACTAACGTCACGTCGCGTCATGTAGTAAGATGACGATTTTGGTATCACATCATAAGAAGATTCACATCATAAGAAGTTTCACTTCTGGCACGTGTGCTCGGCCCACACGCTCTTTCTTTGACTTGCCTCAATATCTCCGGCGTATTGTGCGTTGGGCGCGCCGCGAACTCGCTCGCCGTGTAGAGGCGGTAGGCGGCGCCGGGCGCGGTGCGGCCCGCTCGCCCCGCGCGCTGCCAGCACGCCGCCTGCGAGCACGGCACCACGCGGAGCCGCTCTGCGCCCGTTGTCGTACACCACGTCCTAACGTTATTTGGAATTATATATTGGAATTTTATAGTTAAACAGCTAAAGCTTAAACATTTACAGACTATTAAAATAAACACTCATACAACATCAACACATACACACATACACATACACATATACACGCACGCATACACACACTTAACACTTAAAATGGCAAGTAAAGTTTGAAATATTTTTTATGTATAATACGATGAAAGAGATTGAGCCTCACAACACAGGGTATCCTAGTATGGGGTTCAATGCAGCATACGTAACTATATTATGTAACATTTTTTGAAACTAATAAAGAAATTTTTCATTTTCATTTTTCAAAGTCTGCGATTCCACCAGAGATGTGCGAGAACGCATAGCGAGGGATGTGTTTGTAAAGGACCAGTAGTATCGCTTACAAACGCTAATATGATTGGTTCTTTACAAACACATCCCTTGCTATCTCTTTTAGAAAAGCACAATAGTGTAATTTATACTTTCTATTGTTATACCTTGATGGAATTACATTTGTACATAGTTTAGATGTTTAAAGAAACACACAATTCATTATTTCTAATTTTATATCCTTCTCGATTTTTAATTTATAAAAACTACGACCGGTTTCGTTACATCATTGTCAGCTTTAAAGTAATGTTATAATAATATAATGCCTTGCGTTTGCACTGATTGACGTATTTGCTCTCGTGCGAACGGAATTATTTATTTTTATGTAGAATAATATACAAAATCATACGTAGTTCGTGACCGTGCTGCTTTAGTTGGATCTTGCGGATACAAGGCGAGTGTCTTAAAGTGAAGAAATTAAAAAAAATGAATGGAAAAGTAGTTCTTATTAAACCTTACCTTTCTTTGACAACTCCAGTGTCTATAACACATTTGATTTGTGGAATTGTTACAGACGCTTCAGCTATATTAGTTGCTAAGACAATTTTCCTCATTCCAGCAGGCACAGGTTGCCACACTTGCAATTGTTTTGCAGCTGGAAGACCAGCATATAATGGACAAACCCTTATGGGTGGCCCTTGTGATTCCTAAAATTAGCAAAGTTTTTAATGATACTTTTAATATTTTAACTTCACAAGTTTATAATAACAAAAACTATTTAATTGAAAAAAAAACGGGTTGCACTCCGGGAGTGCCGGCAGAAGTGAAAACTTGATTATTAACGTTCAGCATGTTTGATATTTTGGAATGGTATCCGTCTTACGCATGAAATATAAGGGCTAGAAAAAAAAAACATCCGTCTTACGCTTTTTCGATCAGGTCACGTGTCCTGACGCGAGTTTAAGATTTTATACCCAACGCCGCTAAAGAAGTGCTCACTTCAAAAATGCCAAACATGAACTCACCTTTGCTATTTGCCTGATGTTAGCCATTACAGTTTCAATTTCCTCTTGGCCAGTGAGGAATACTAAAAAATCATGACTGAAATCATTTAAAATTCTGAGTTATATAAATGATGCATAATATATTAAAGTAAACTTAATTACTAGTATTTAGTGCTTATTTCAGTAATATGCACAATACTTACTTGGCCGGTGTAGTAACATGTAGCTGGAATATAGCACAAACCACAGAATATTGATAGTCATCCTGCTTTATTTGTGAATGATATATTGTTACTGGAAATGTGCGCCCTTCTAGGTATATTACTGCACAATTGTCATAATAATTTCTAAATGTATCGACATCCATTGTAGCAGACATAATAATTACCTAAAAATTGTATATAGTAAGTAGAGATTATACAGTAAATTTAACATATTCTTAATTGTATATTTCACTATATTCTTAATAGAGCAGGCTCCAAGGAGATGTTTGTTTGCATAAATAGCGGACCTAAATCTGACTTCTGATATATATTGTATAGATCCCAGACATCCTATAGACAGATGTTGCCAACCAGTTTTGTGGTCCCCTTCCCCGCACCCCGGTAATAAAATATGGCATACAAAGAAAAAATAAACATTTCCAAAACATGCCGCGTGGGGTATCAAATGAAAGAGCTTATTGAGTAGATCACGAATATATAGCATACTATAACATTTCTTACACTTTCTCTAAGATTTTTTAGAAAATTTACGAAAATGGTCCATTTTTGAGTTAACTTTAAACCACTATAGATTGAAAACTCATGAATATATTTTTTAAATTATTATTTTAAATAATTAACAATAGTCCATTGTTTACGATTCAATAGTTCGTACAGTGAAATAGTTGCATGGGGGAGTGGGGGGAGCATCCAAAGATGGCGAGTATATTTTCAAGTTTATGCCAAATCTAATCACACAGAGGCTGATTCAAGAATTTTCTGCCATATTTTTCATTCAGTCGAACACAAAGACAGTGCAGAGATAATTATTCTAAGCCCTGACACCGATATTTTTGTATTAGGCCTTTATTTCTGGCATAAACTTGAAAATATACTCGCCATCTTTGAATGCTACCCCCACTCCCCCATGCAACTATTTCACTGTACGAACTATTGAATCGTAAACAATAGACTATTGTTAATTATTTAGAATAATAATTTAAAAAATATATTCATGAGTTTTCAATCTTTAGTGGTTTAAAGTTAACTCAAAAATGGAGCATTTTCGTAAATTTTCTAAAAAATCTTAGAGAAAGTGTAAGAAATGTTATAGTATGCTATATATTCGTGATCTACTCAATAAGCTCTTTCATTTGATACCCCACGCGGCATGTTTTGGAAATTTTTATTTTTTTCTTTGTATGCCATATTTAATTACCGGGGTGCGGGGAGGCGGACCACAAAACTGGTTGGCAACATCTGTCTATAGGATGTCTGGGATCTATAGAATATATATCAGAAGTCAGATTTAGGTCCGCTATTTATGCAAACGAACATCGCCTTGGAGCCCGCTCTATAAACGATTTTCATAATCTTTTAACTAGGGATGAACGATACATGATTTTGCCGATACGATACCGATACCGATATCGATATCGATGGCTTGGTAGAAAAATAAATAGTGAATAATGCATAAAAGTTACCAACATTTAACAGAGATTCAACTGTAAATCGTATTCTTTTAAATAAAAATGCCAAATCAAAAAACAAGAAAACCATTTATTTTAGTATTATTATTTTGCAAAGTCAGTTAAACTTTAAGTTATACACATACAATCAGTTCCTAATAAAAGTTTACTATTGGTAGAGTTTTTTCAAAAAACAAAGTGCGCACGCGCGGGTGGCCTCCCGCATCGTTCATTGGGCGCGGTTTTTTGAATTGTTTCATATCGGTATCGGTTGTTTTATAATCGGCGATACCGATATATCGGCTTGCCGATTATATCGGCCGATATATCGGTATCGGTATCGTTACATCCCTACTTTTAACACTTTAAAATTCAAAAATAAATTTCTTAAACATGTACCTTTAACTTATTTGGCTTGAACTTTCTTTCTCTCTGTGCCAATTTCACTATCCCAAATAAGACATCTGTATTCACAGTCCTTTCATGAGCCTCATCCAAAATTATAATAGAATATTTCAATAACAGTGGGTCAATAATAGCCTCCCTCAATAACATACCATCAGTTAAATATTTAACTTTGGTTTGTGGACTTGTCACATCTTCAAATCGAACAGAATATCTAAAAAAAAGAGTTACAATACAAAACTTTCATAATTTCAAAAAATATTATGCATTGTGTGTCTTTCACAGATGTGGTACTTCATTACTACCTATCTAAAAATGTGCAAATTCGGAGACCACCAGATATTTACTTAATAAATATTTACTTTCCATAAAGATTTATAAGAATAGTAGATTTTGTTTTAAGGAGTCCTTCATATTGTTTAGTCAAAATAATGAAGAATATCAAATTTACCCCACAATGGATCCTATTTCTGTTTTCATCTCAGCTGCCACTCGGAGCGCTAGTGTGATAGCTGCAACTCTCCTAGGTTGTGTAACAGCTATTCTACTGGTGCCTTCGAGCCTATGCTCATGAATTAACTGGGGGATTTGGGTAGTTTTTCCACACCCTGTTTCACCTATCAATATCATTGTGTTGTACTTCTTTATCTCTTCAATAAGTCTAAAATTAAGAAAAAATTGCAAAATGTTTCTGAAACCAATCTTATGTTATATCAATTATCATACAAGGATAAACAAACTCACCTATTTCGAACAGTGTAAACTGGCAATAATTTTCTGGACTGTTGAAAATCTTCAGAGATAACATTAACATTATTACTTGGAGGAAGAACGGATCCATTTATTTTATTTTCAAGTTTTTGGTCAACCGGCTTCTTATTATCGATACTTAGCTTAATCCTTTTTGCCTTAATATCGAAATGTCTCTTCTGATCTTTGTCCTTCCCAAATGATGTATATTTAGAATCCATTTATTTATATATTTATTTATTTATGATAAGGTACCTTACAGCTAGCTTATTATAAACTAAGCTATTATAAACTTAAATTCAATTATATTTCTCGGCTTAGATTACTGTAACATAAAATAAATAATATTAAATTTAATAATTTTTATTTATAGTCAATATAATCTTTCAAATAGTGCAATTTTGTAGGTTATTTTTTGAAATACAAAGCAAGTGTTTTAGCATGTCTGGTGCACTACATACAAAAGACGATTAATGCCATCCGTCTACCAATAGATGCCGCTAAGTGTATCATTTTAACCAGCAAAAAATAAAATTAGATTTAATTGCAATTTCATTGCTTTTTATAATTTTTTACATACTTTTGTAAATGGAACCTACCTATTTAATTTAATTTTCACTCGATTTTAACTAATTTTACAGAAAAGTTTATATTCAAAACAACGCCATCTCATGAAACTACTATAAACAAGTTATTCTCCTCCGATTTGGCGATGCTAAACGAATACTAGATGGCACTAAGACGTTTTTACGTTACTTTTCACGTTTTTAACACAGACTAATAATAATATCACAGACCACAGACTAATAATAATATACTACGTTTTTAATACATATAGTCTCATTGCCTTTGCAGTACCTATAAAAAATATTGTAAATGTGTTAAAGCCGTTATTAATTATTACTAACTGCGTTCCTGTAGCGGCTTATATTAGGTAGGTACCTATAGTCTGTCCACTATAAGAATTGCTTTTTGACAGCTCGACGGGTGATACCAGAAGTGATGTTCAAAAGATTATCGATTGTGATACCATTTCAATTATAAATTTAAAATATTATCATAAATCGAATCAGGTACGTAAATAATAATTACAACGTAAACGTACTAATAAGATATGTAATAATAAGACCACATATCTATGCATTGTATGTTAAAACTAAACTAACCACATATTTTATTATTTATTGGTTTCTATCTTACAATTCGGTTGTCTTTACGTTTAAATTATATAACATAACTAGCTGGTGCGTTGTGCGCGGGCTGCAAGCAGCCCGCGAGCCCCTTTTGCCCCTGGGTTGAAGCAATAGGGCAGTCATTAGAAAATGTGTTAGAATTCCAAGTTAATTTGTGATTTTCTGCTAACAGCAATTCCACAGTCAATCGGAAGTGCTTATAAATTCCCACTTAAAAAAATTTATATTCTGGAATGCTGTCGACCTTCGAGGGTGCGTGGTGCGCGGGCTGCAAGCAGCCCGCGAAGCATCACAGGGCAGAAATCTTCAGTCAGTTGAAAATGCATAAAAATTCCCCGTCAATTTGTTAATTAATATCTGCTAACAGCGATTCCACAGTCAATCGGAAGTGCTTATAAATTACCCATTCAAATATTTTCTATTCCGGGGGGCTGTCTACCTTCGAGGGTGCGTGGTGCGCGAGCTGCAAGCAGCTCGCGGCTCATCCCAGGGCAGAAATCTTCAGTCATTTGAAAATGCATTTGAATTTCCTGTCCATTTGTTACATCTGCTAACAGCAATTCTACAGTCAGTCGAAACTGTTTTTAAATTACTTATTCAAATATTGGTTAAATTCTTGAAACGTGATCCCCGAATTTCATCATTTTGAGGTGTCTAATGGATAGTGGGCAGTGACTTTTCATAATAAACTGTTAAAGAGTTTACTTAACACGCTCGTCGCTTCGCTCCTCGCTACCTATTTGAATATTTACGCCGGCCGCTGACGTGACTTGCTCGCTTCGCTCGCTTGGCTAGTGCGGTAGTTCAAAAGTACCCTAACTCGCTCGTCGCTTCGCTCCTCGCTACTTCTTTGAGTATTTACGCCGGCCGCTGACGTGACTTGCTCGCTTCGCTCGCTTGGCTAGTGCGGTAGTTCAAAAGTAACCTAACTTGCTCGTCGCTTCGCTCCTCGCTACTTCTTTGAGTATTTACGCCGGCCGCTGACGTGACTTGCTCGCTTCGCTCGCTTGGCTAGTGCGGTAGTTCAAAAGTTAACCTAACTCGCTCGTCGCTTCGCTCCTCGCTACTTCTTTCAATATTTACGCCGGCCGCTGCCGCGATTCGCTCGCTTCGCTCGCTTGGCTCGTGCGGTAGTTCAAAAGTTAACCTTACACGCTCGTCGCTTCGCTCCTCGCTACCTATTTGAATATTTAAGCTGGCCGCTGCCGTGACTCGCTCGCTTCGCTCGCTTGGCTCGTGCGGTAGTTCAAAAGTTTATAAATATTTTCTACTCCGGGAGGCTGTTCACCTTTGATGTTGCGCGGTGCGCGGGCAGCAAACAGCCCGCGGCGCCGTATTTGCCGTTGCTATTCCTATTACCCATCCTACTATGGAAATTTCCATACAAAATTTTCGAAAAAAAAAATTTCGCTTTTTACCAAAAATTATTATATGCCTGGAAGCGGACCAGGTTTTGAAGCATTTTTTACTTCGGCGACCCCGACCTAAGTGCCACCGGTTCAGAGAGCCGTTGAATTTCG
The DNA here is from genome assembly GCF_061535455.1 of Colias philodice. Classification (NCBI taxonomy): domain Eukaryota; kingdom Metazoa; phylum Arthropoda; class Insecta; order Lepidoptera; family Pieridae; genus Colias; species Colias philodice. Next base: position 7,930,371 of record NC_143087.1, read on the forward strand.
TGATGTATGGAAAATGGAAACCGGGGGTCGGAGAGAAATTCTGAGTATGCAGTTTTGTAAATATGGCCGATAAGAGCACAAAAGTCAATTTTCAGACCGATCGTAAAGTAACCGGCGCCACCATCTTGCTTTGAAAAATTGGCCATTTTTGAAAAAAAAATTGCGTCCAATTTGAAATTTCTCCATTGCCCTGGTAGCGCCCCATCTTCCTGATCATTTTTTAGTTCTACACCCCCCACCTATCTGGCGCCGTTTCGGAGAGCCGTCGAATTTCGCGTTGTATGAAACTCGGAAACCAGCGATGGAAACTCGATGATGAGTATTCCAACGTAATGTGAGGCTCGATTAAAGCCCCTGTGCCAAGTTTCAGCGCGATCGGACCAGCGATGGCCGTTTTAGCATTTGTATGGCGGCGGCCATTTTTTCCGCCATTTTGAATTTTTTTCACTATCTGTGGTAATTGCTCGAGGTCTACTACAAGTTTAGTTTGAGCACCCCAGATGTAGCTGCTACCGTTTGCGCGGGCCGTTGACCGTCTTCGCGAGATGAGGGAAAGTTTAAGATATCGGATTTTTCTGGATATCCTGGGAGCTGGGCGAGTATGAATGCATCATTGGTGTGTTTCTCCGTTGCGCCACCTCGTCTAAATTTACGTTTTTATGTTTGCGCCAAAAATGGAAAAATTCCAAAATCGAGCGACCCACTATGGCTCCCTGGTAGCGTCCCAGGGTGGTGATCATTTTTAGTTCCGGGACCCCCCACCCAACTCGCACCGTTTCCGCGGGCCGTTGAATTTTCCAATGTATGAAAGTCGGAAACTGGGGCCCGGAGCCACTCGAACGGGGCACCGATCGATTCGCCGGCTCGAACAGAGCACGTGTGCCAAATTTGAGACGTAAGGATTCATAAACGGCGATTTTGGCAAAGTACGGCGGCCATCTTGTTTTCGCGAAAATCCCCATTTTTCCACCTCCCCTGGTAATCGCCACCAGTTCCGAGCATTTTTTGTTCAGACACCCCCCCTCCAGGTGCCACCGTTTCTGCGCACCTCCAGGGGTCCACTCGGTATTCGAAGGTGATCGAGATCGCTATATTTTTCCTCTGGTCGCTCGGCGCACCTCTACACGATCACGTCGTTATCCCCCCCACTTTCCGCGTAGTTTCCGAGAAAAGCGATGTCAGTCAGTGAGTGAGTGGTAGTGTAGCTTTATATATTATAATAATAATAATAATAGAAGAGTTTTTCTGTATCGGATATATTTTACAGAGTATTTGTATCGATTATTCTAATCTATCGACCCATTATTGAATAATTCTGTGTAGGCATCACTAAGTGGGCGGGACCTGTCCATGAAGTACGATAATTATTTGTATGACATTTTAACATAGACAATACAATCCTACATAGGCGTGAAGCTGTCAAAAAGCAAATAATAATATAATGGACAGAGTATAGTGTATTGATCGTTTTCATACGAAAAATGAATTGTCGGAAAACTTGCGAGATTGTGTGAATATTTGATTGCAAGATCTCATTACAAAATAATAATAATAATTAATCTCATTGCAGACGACTTTAATATTGAATTAAATAAAAGCAGTATAAATCTATACTTATAATAAATCTGTAGAGAGGCCAATTCTGTACATGAAATATATTTAAAAATACAACCTATACTTAAACCGTAGTAAGTATATTATTTCTAGTCACATTTAATTATAAGTATATAAATTATAAATAAATATTAAAGGACAATATTACACAAATCGACCTAGTCCCACAGTAATCTCAATTAAGGCTTATGTTGTGGGTACTAGACGATGATAAATATAATTTAATATTTTATAAATACATATCCCACCAAAAACATTTTCATGTAAAATGTTGCCAAGACGAGCCCATATGACTCGCACTGTCAAAAAGTTATCAGATCTCATGTAGAGCCAAGCTTCTAACACTACACGCCCTAACTCTACAAGGCCTAACTTCACAAACTCTACACCTTAGTCAAAATATGTGGCTTGGCCATTTCGCTACATTCACATCGGCGTAAGGTGAAAAATTAATTCACTGTTCATTACTTTTGTGTTATACAATAGTTCTTGTAGTAACGAACGGCCAAGCCACATATTTTGACTAAGGTGTAGAGTTTGTGAAGTTAGGCCTTGTAGAGTTAGGGCGTGTAGTGTTAGAAGCTTGGCTCTACATGAGATCTGATAACTTTTTGACAGTGCGAGTCATATGGGCTCGTCTTGGCAACATTTTACATGAAAATGTTTTTGGTGGGATTTCATTTCTTTTTGTAAGTTGTTTGTAACAATTTTTTTTTTATTTTTAGCTACTGTGTGGACGTAAGAGGCAGGAGACGTTCGCAACACTTCTATTCATTCATATTTATATGATCTGATCTGAAGTAGGTATATGTCTCAATATATGTCGATTAAATTTTTATTTTTTTTTTAACAAGGAGTACCTATACATATATATATATATATATATATATCTAGGGGAACCAAGTTTTAGATTATTAGATTAGACCTCTAGCGTCATCAAAATTTAATTTAAAATTACAGGTCTCATACAAACTCCCATCCCCTAGTTTAAGGGGTTGGGGGATGAAAGTTACAAGTTTTATAATTTTTTTGTTGTTTGTGTGCTAATACTAGCTTACATACAAAATTTCAGCTTTCTAGGACATTAGGAAATACCTTAAGAATTTTGATGATCATCAGTGAGTCAGTGACGAAATTAGCGTTTTTTAGATATAAATAAAATCTGAAGTATTAAAGCTAATGTAATTAAAACTTAATATGTTAAATAAGTCCGCTATTGACAATATATCCCGAAAATTTTGTTGATCTAGCATAATCCAAACCCAAGTTATGAGGGTTCAAAAAAACGTCGAAGCGCTTCGAGAAAAGGTAGGTAGTGCCCGTGCGTTTCGCTTGGCTCGTCTTGGCGGGGGCACTACCGTGCCCCCAGATATAGATAACACCCAGACCCAAAAACAAATAATCAAGTTCATCACACAAATATTTGCCCTGACCGGGGATCGAACCCGGGACCGTCAGCTCAGTAGGCAGTTACTTTACCTCTGCGCCAACCGCGTCGTTAAGAATATCAAGAAATCATCATAATGATAATAAATCGAAACTAAAGTTAAATACCTACCTACGTCATCTTGTTTTATTTTCTAAATAATCCTATCAGATTACCTTTATATGAAGTATTAACCAAAAAGTTTTGAGATTTAAACCGTAGAAAAGGTTTTGAATGATCCTTTGCGTTTTTTTTCTTTATGCGCCTAAAATTAAATATTTCGACATCGATTCCCATAAGAATGAAGTATTTTCCCGTTATAAAAAGTAGCCTAAGTTCATCAGGTAGGTATAATTTTTGCTTCGAATGGTGAAATAATTTTTCAAATCAATCCAGTAGTTTCGGATCCTATCCAATACAAACAAACAAACAATCAAATCATTTCTGTTTTGTAGATAAATACGAAAGTTACTCCGTCATAGTAGGACAAAATAGAAAATAGTGGGACCACGAGAAAATAGGTATTCCCGCACGCGTCTGAACCGATTTTGATGGAAATTTCGATATACATACACGGTACATACCTACGTTGAAAAAGGACATCTCAATTTTGTTGCATAAATATTAGTTGGATTCAAGGTGTAGGAACAGGGATTGAATAAGGCACACGGTTGAAGCCGTAGAATGAAAGTTGGTAATTTATAAGATTAATTTATTGTATAACTAGCGACCCGCCCCGGCTTCGCACGGGTGCAATGCTGATACTAAATACACTACAGAAAAACTGTGAACGTTGTATATAAAAACAGCGGCCCGCGGGCGGCCGGCCGGTACCGCCGCAAACGCTACGTCCCGCAATTTTTAAATCTGTAATATCTTCGAAAATATTCACTTAAATCATACGGTGTAAAGGGCCATATAGATCTATATTAAATAAACAATGTATTCAAGGTATTTAATTGGTTAAGGATTAATGCTGTATTGGTTAAAATCGCATCGAAAATTAGCCAATATTTGTCGTAAAAAGTAAATGACAAAAAAAAGTTATTGTGGGTTATCCATAAGAGATAGAAATATACCATCGCGGACGATTTTAGGGAAGCGCGCTCCATCTTAGGCCACATCTCAGCTTACCATCAGGCGAGATTGTGGCCAAGCGCTCCCCTATTGTACAATAAAAAAAAAAAAAAAAAAAAACTTTTCTATAGACTTTTTCAATGTGTATAATACTTAGTACATTATTTTGATAAAACTCGTAGGGTTCAGCCTGCGTTTGCAATGTAAGCGGAAAAAATGTAATTTTTTACGACATCACATCAGAAAACTCAAAAATAACAGTACTTCTCTACTATTTAATGGATGTTATTATACATATAAACCTTCCTCTTGAATCACTCTATCTATTAAAAAAAACCGCATCAAAATCCGTTGCGTAGTTTCAAAGATTTAAGCGTACAAAGGGACATAGGGACATAGGGACATAGGGACAGGGAAAGCGACTTTGTTTTATACTATGTAGTGATGATAAACTACTTCATTTTACTTAAACATATTCTATTTATCATTCATTGACTTATCATAATGAGTCTAGTTAGGTACTAGTACCTATTATGTGAAAATTTTGAAAAAAATGTTTTCTTTAGAAAATTATTTAGCATTAATTACCTTGTCTTGTCATTAATTTATTTACCTACTTGGTAATAATCGGTCGAACACTTGTTTAAAGTTTATTTTCCTTGTCTTTTCCAGGTAATCTAAATTATTTAATTTTTGCAGTAGGTAATTAATTCATTTCGGCTTGAACAGACAAGGCCATTAGGTGAAGCGAGATTGCCAAATATGGGTGATCTGTAGATTGCCGTCCTGCTGTCGTGCGTTCGCGGTACGGACGCCGCGCTGTTGCCGCACCGTGCATTTTGTATGAAAACAAACGACCGGCCGTGCGCCGTACGACAAACGCACAGCTTCGGCACTGTAGCGACTAGCGGTCCGATACGAAACGCATAAATTGAAAGAGCCATAAGTGTTGGAACAACATTCCACCACCATTTAACCAGTTTGACAAATATTAATAATTTTCGTTTCCAATACCGGAGACATATTTTAAAATCCTGTTCTAACCCTGCATTTGTATCGAATTACAGTTTACACATAAACTTTAATTAAATATTTATTTTATTTACTGGTTATAATATAACATAACATTATATAGACCGTTATTTTCTGCCTATTTATCATTATAATTATAAACATTGTAAGTATATGTTAACGGAAATGTATGTAATCCGTCATTGTATGAAATTCCCAGGAAATGTATGTAATTCCTAAAATCGCATGGAAATGTGTGAAATAAATTATTTTATAGTACACATTTCCTAGGAAATCCATACATTTCCTAACTAACAGTCGGAAATGTAAAACATCTAAGATATTGGAAGGTACGCGGGACGAGGGGTATGTATGTCGCAATCGGATTGTATAATCCGCCGAATTACAAACGGCCGGCATATTGTAATATACCGAAAATTCGTAATCAGAATTTTTTGGTTTGGATAAGGGGGTGGGTTAGGTTAGGTTCGTGTTTTTTAGAACTATACAGAAATAGGAGCCCCACGAAGAAAAAGCGTGGAAAATGCCTGGAAAATGCCCGGAAAATGCTCGGAAAATCCCCGGAAAATGTCCGGAAAATGCGTGAAAATGTCCGGAAAAAGCGTGGAAAATGCCACTTCAAATTTGCGAAGTAATTAAAGCAGAAAACCAAAAAAGAAAAAGAAAGCTTAAAATCTTTCATATTAAATGTATACGGGATATTCATATTTCATACGAGGGTTTAAAGATAATTTTTTTGATATTTCTCGATTTATTTTTACAAATTTATTACGGTCATTTTACTCATTAGGTTAAGTACTTTCGATATCAGTTTAAAGTTTTTTGTTATCTGTAATACTTACGGAAAAATCGCCTGTGCACACTTAACGATTACACCCTGTATATATGTATATATATGTATATCATGTTTTAACTGATGTATTTATTTATTTATTAGTATTTATCATATTAATAGAAATATATCTTTCACATAATATACTCATGTTAAATTATCATTATATACAATTCTAGACTGAAACTCCAATAGTCACTTGGGGTCACTGAAAATCAGTGGTGGTGAGGTATTAATCACCTTGCCACCATATACTGAGTTGGCTCCATTTGTCAGGTCACTCACTGCCACATTACAGTTCTTAGGAATAAGATTATTTTTATTTAATTATTTTTCTTTTTATTTCTTTTTGTTTTTCCTTCGTTTATAAATGTATCTCGTGTTGTGATCTTGACAATAAATGTGTTTTATTTATTTATTTTTTTTAATGTCCCTAACTGCATGCTTTTCATGCAGTTGTCCGCACCATATGTATTGTGGTCTTTGTCCATACACACTTTCTCCAAAGCCCTGCTTTGGTCTTGTTTGATGTATAAGCTCCTGTATATTAGTAAAAGTTAATCAAATATTTAATTCTTATTTCTTGAAATTTGGTATAGTATTCTTTGTGTGATACAAATCAAAACCAACAGTCAGGTTAGGTAGACTACAATTTACAAAACTGGCAGGGTTGCCATGCAATGGTTGGTGGTTAATGAAACACTTGACTCGACTGTAAGCTTGTATTGAACTGCTTAAACTGTAGAACAACAGGACTATATATTCTAGACGCACACATACAATAGATTACACACTACACTGTAAACTGTAGAATTAATATTAAAGACATAGTTCACTATATATTTTGTAGTCTTTGATTATTTATACAACAGACTAGAAATAAATACTATGTATGCGATTATACCTATTCTAGCCATCCATTTTAGTGTTCCTTAAAATTAAGTACATCTTAGTCAAAGGACAACTTATTGTGTGTTTGCCCGTAATGCACTCATAATAATTTTAAGTTGAATGTTTGTCATTCTTTATGTACCAAACACAGTCACGGCCACGGCGCTCATTCCATTTTACTGGTATTAAAACAGATGAAATCCTTCATGATCCCATATCCTTCTTAGTAGCAAATGTAGAAATCCCTTTCTTGTGTCTACAATGTTTTTGTGGAGAATCGTATTTACATTTGGGATGGATTAATTCTTCTCCTCTCTTGAACAAATTTGTTATTGCGAACGTAAGCAATAAGTCTGTAATAAAACAATCTTATATTGGGTTACAAATCCATACCTAAACCAATCATTAAAAATCATGTTTGTAAAAATTTATGTTCAGAGAAAATATCAGTTTACCATATAAAGCTTATTTTCTGCCGTTTTTCTGCCTGTAGATTCTACATAACCTGACAGTCCATCACTCATATTTAGCACTTATTTTTCAACAATTAAAAACGAAAACAAACAAAGCTTCTCGTTTTGGTTTTGACAGAATCTCGTAAATAAACTGAACTAAATACCAGTCATAATAATGTAGGTACTCACTACTCTGTGAGTCAGCTTTGTTTAATTAAAAATCCGAGTAGGTACAAAATATTATGTTGACAGTTGACAGTTGACACTTGACGCCAAAGACTTGAAAATAAAAGGTACGTGTACATATATTTACATTAGTGCCATCTAGTGGCTCTGGAAGGAAAAGAACATCAAGTCAGTGTTTAACGTGCCATCTAGTGTGTTAAAAGCAAAAGACTAAGAGATATAATCGAACATGTAGTACGTTATTTCCCCACTGGCGCTTTAATTGCGTAAATTCATAGTGCAACTTTTTTTGTATGGAGTGCACCGTCTGTTGTATACGTAGTATATTATTATTAGTCTGTGGTTTTAGGCAAGTTTTAGGACATAATATGTCAAAAAGACAATCATTGTCATTTGTCTGACGTCTGTTGTCATTGCCAGTGCCATAGACAAAGAAACAGACCAAAGAGTAAAGTAAGGAGTAAAGGGATAAGGGGCGTTCAAGTATTAGGGCGTATGCAGAAATAAAGCTGGTAACTTATAAGCGCTTACCGAAGCTTGTCAGCGCTGGTAACCGCGCAGGAAAATATATGAACACGCGCCGATAAGCGCTGAACGGCGCCGACAAGCTTCAACAAGCGCTGGTCAGCGCTGGGCGCTGAAATATAAAATTTATCTTGGTTTGCTTCAACCTGCTTCCTTTGTGTAGAACGAACCAGCGCTTACAAGCGCCGGTAAGCGCTTATAAGCTTCCAGCTTTCTTTCTGAATAAGGCCTTACGCTAAGGCCTTATGAGGGCGGAATCAAGGTGGAATCTATTTATTGACGTAGTAAGGTTGTCCACACAGGTTGTCCACAAGCACAGAACATCCACAAGGTTGTCGTGGTTGTGGTCGTGGTAACGTTTAGCTTCACATCAATTCGTAGACAGAGAAACTCTCTGTCTACCTCGCTGTCTACGCTTCAATAGGCATGACGACAGTAAACCATAAATGATCGTATTAGTGTTTTAAGGGAATATGTATAATAAATAAATTAACTATAGTGACTTAGAAATCTTAAAAACATTAAGATTAATGAGATTATCAATAAAATAAAACATTGAAATTCTGCAGTTGGCCATTTTGACTAAAACACGTGTGACGTCACGCTTAAGTAAACAACTCACGACAGATGTGATTTGTTGTTATGAATATGTTGAGAATACGCATTTTTATTTATTTTCTATTGTTTCACGTATGCTTTATCGACTCAGAACAGAAATATAATTGCGAATTCACGAATACATGGTTCGGGGTTCTCCGGGATAACTATATACAATCATTTCTTATTATTTTCTTGCTTGAAATAATTACTAACACATTTTTGAGCATTATTTTTATGTGGATTCACACTGCAATACTGCACACCACTTATAAACTTAGTAATTCGTTTCTATAACACATATTAAATAAATATTTTTTAAATTTTCTTCGCAATGCGTACAAATAATTACGTATTTACTAAAGAGTGACGTCACGCCTACGCCATGACACCTGCGAACTGTTTTGGCACAGTTAATAAATATTTTTTGAAAAATGGCTTTTATCTTCGTTAAATTTAAGTATATTACCGAAATATAGGGTTTTTCTTGTATAGTAAACGTTAACACACATTATGGAAGAGGATTTCAAAATCTTTCGTCATGCCTATTATTATCAATCACTTGTCAGTTGTCAAATGAAATGTCAAAGTCGTACAATTTATATTTTATATTCATTTCATTCCCGTATGTGTTACTTTTTAACTCTTTGATTTCATTTCAGTAGTGAAAAAAGAATCATCAAATAACGAGTTTCTCAAAAGTAATATTATAATAATTATTTTAACTATAGACTTTATAATGAACTCTTAGTTTGGATCAATAATAAAAAAAAAACTATATTTCTGCTACAAAATGTTCTCAATAAGCAAAATTTATTCACGTAAATATATTAATATCAGAACTTATGTGCAACATCAAAATCCGTTGCAACGAACTTTAGAAGCTTTAACAGGCAATATTCGATTTGGAAAGTTAACAGAAACTCCTCCTTCAAAGCATCCCGAACATGCAGACATAGTAATAATTGGGGGAGGATTTTTAGGATCATCAGCAGCTTATTGGTTGAAGACTATAGCGGGAAAAGGTTTAAATGTAGTTGTTTTGGATAGAGAATTTGTATGTTTCTTGCTACATTATTATAATTGAATACCCCTCAATCAATTTTTACATCTCATTTAACCCATTTAAATGTTTCAGAATAATTCAGCTCCACGAAAAATTCCTATAGGGATAATAAGCCATCATTTTTCATTGCCAGAAAATATCCTGTTATCAAAATTCTGTGCTGATTTTATAAGAAATACAAAAGAACATTTGGGTACAAATGTTAATGTAAGGTTTCAACCGCATGGCTATTTAGTCCTTGCAAGTGATAACTATTGTGATTTATTAGAAAGGAATGTTTCTGTACTTAAAGAGTATGCCATCAAAAATGAATTGCTTTCCCCTGAACAGATTAAGAAAAAATATCCTTGGATTAATGTATCTGATGTGAAACTTGGTAAATTTGGCTGTAATATTTAAAAAAAATATAATAATAGTATTATACAATTTAACACTTACATTTCAATCACTGCATTACAGGATGTTTAAGCACAGAATGTGAAGGTGTATTTGATTCCTCTGCACTGTTGCGAGGTATGATGGAAAAATCTATAGAGCTAGGAGCAAATTATGTTAATGGCAATGTGGTTGGATTTGAGGTTGAAACCCAAAGAGATGTATTAATAGAAGGTGTCAAACCTATGTCTTATCAAAAACTAAGTAGAGTAGTTTATAGAAATGAGGAAAATGAAGAAAGAGCTATAAAATTTGCTGTCTGTATATTAGCAAATGGATATGAATCACCAGAAGTACTGAAATTGGCGGAAGGTGGAAATGATAATGCACTTCTATCAATATCTTTACCTATAGAGAAAAGGTAAATGCATTGTAATATTAAACATAGTTTTTATTTCATTGATATATTAATATGATATTGATCTAAAGCGACTAGATAATCATTGCAAAATAAAATTATATATTTCTGCATTATTAACAAAGCTACAATTATTATCTATCAGTATATATCAAATCATTCATCAACATTTTTTCAGGGAAGTAAATATTTATTCTTTGGGTGAAAATTCGGCTAAAGCTTCAATTGGCCTGAATTCTCCTTTAGTAATGGACTCTTCTGGCTTATGGTTACGAAGAAATGGATTAAAAAATAATCTTATTTGTGGACAAATACCAGTGAAGTCTGATAAGCATTTATCAAATGAAGAAAATTATGAAAGAATATTTAAACCTTCTTTACACAATAGATTTCCAAGCTTTTCAGATATGGAAGTATGTATTCTCATTGCTCAGAATTGCAATACTATTTACATTACATTTATTGCAATACTACATTTTGTCAGATTGCTAAATCCACTTTTTTCTTTCAGGTGAATAACTTAGATTCTGAAGTTTATGACTGTAATACATATGATGAATCAGGTATTATAGGCCCACATCCTTATCATATTAATGTAATTTTAGCCACCGGATTTGGAAAATTAGGTAAAATTTTATTTAAAATTTTTGATATATTTTTTATAACATTTATCTGCTATTTCGATTTTTATTTTATCAGGTATCCAGCATTCACCGGGCATAGGAAAAGCCATAGCTGAATTAATTGTTGAAGGCCGTTACACAACCACTGATTTAACAAGATTAGGTTTTGATAGAATATTAGTAAATGAACCTCTAGTTGACTTTAATATTTACTAACTTATTGTATAAAAATAAAAACATGTCATCATAGTGGATTGTTTTATTTTCTATGGTTCTGAAACATTGACACAAAAATCATAAAATTCCATCAATTTAAAATAACATGAAGAAAAACCATTATGTTTTCTTAAAATGAAATAACGAGGAATAATAAATATAAATGCCGTTAAATAAAAACATAAATTTAAGAAATACATTGACAGTAACAATTTATCATGAAAAAAAAATAAACACTATAGTCTATACAAACTATCATTTTCCTAGTTTCTATGGTATTAAATTATTAATTATCAATACAGTACATTTATTTTTGCTAACATTTTAGCTATTACTGTGTGTACTGGATTTATTTAAATTGTCCAGGTGGTGCAGCAAATAATGCACCACCTTGTTTGGATGCAGCTCTTGATGGAGCAAATCCTAAAAGCTTTTGAATATTTTGCCTGAAAAATAAAATTATTAGTTCCAATTATAGAATCTATAATATTAAGTGATATACTTTTTACCAACTAATGAAAAAGTATATTTACCTAATACTCATTGTACATAAAATATACAAAAATATAAATGAGCAGTCAGTATAATCATCACCAGGTAAATTTCTGTGGCTTAAACCTTGAATCCATGAAATTGGATAAAAAGGCAGTTTTGCTACAACTCTTCCATCAAATCTGAAAATCAAATCAATTAAAAGCTATTTTATAGTCATATAAAATAGATAAATTACACATTTTACATACATAGCATAACTTATAAACAGCATTATAAGAACAAGTTTCTAGAATCTAACAATTATGATTAAAATGTGAAAAGGAGTTTTTTTTTGCACGCCTCATAAGCAAAGCGTTGAGGTGGGTACTACTGTCACTTCGCGCAAAACATCTGATTTTTCAAACTTAAAATGTCTTTATGTATCATACATTGCACTTGTAAGATAATACATACACACACATATTAAGAAAAAACACTATTTTTAACGTTCATGATATTTTTGATGTCATTTTTGTTATTTAAACTAGTTAAAAAACAGTTTAAAAAAGTTCTGTCTTGGACGTCCGTGTGTCTGTATGTGCGGATCCTTTTTCTTGTTAACACGATAGCGACCGAAATACTTTACTAATCGAGTCTTTTTTTTTCTCTTACGCTTGAGTATGCTCAGGAATAGAACCCTTTCATTTTTCAGGGTCTGATTCGATGTGGTTTAATTGTTGTTAAATAAACAAAAATAATAATCAATAAATATTTATTAAAAAAAAATTATGAGGCGTGCACTTTTGGATTTTCCAAATTATTTTTATTTCATTTAGAAGAACTGTATGAACTTACAAGATAATTAACAAATGGATTGAATATGATAATTGTTTCTATAATCTTATATTATTTGATACCTACATGCTATTGAACATGCTAAGAAGTGCTGTAAAAGCAAATCCAATGGCAAACATAGACTTCATCTTGACTAAACTGAGATCCCTATTATTATTTTTAAGCCTCTCTTCCTCACGTTCAATCTTTTTCTTATGTTGTTTATCTAAAGAATCGCCATGAACCTCCTTGCGTCGCTCCACTTCAACAACAAACAAAAATTATATATTTTAATGTAAATTATACCAAAAAATAATAAATTTCAAAAACATCGAACTTCAATATTTAAAGCACAATATCATACATTTTTTACTTTGACGTTCAACTTCAACTTTGAGTTTCTGATACTTCTCTGTTCCATATACTAAAATCCAAGTCAATCCTGAAATAGTAAAATAATTATTTGTTTATCAGTAATAAAAAATATATGAAATATAAAAAAATGTTTAAAAAATTACACTAGCAGAAATTATCAGATCGTGAATTCAGGCTCAGCTAAGCATAGGTAACCATTAGATGATTTTATTAAATAGTCCCCATCAGAAATTAATTTAAAATAGGTGACTTAGCATAAGCTTCATCCACTAATCTAACGCTATTGAATAAGTACACTGTGAATTATTTTTAAAAATAATACCTTCACTTAGTAAGGCAGTGCATATCGAAATAAAAACTATCAGCAAAGAATCACCCCACATTATTATATATAGTTTAAACTTTTCTCATATAAAACTTTAAACTAATCTATTTTTAAGTAGTAAGTACGTATCAGTTTTATATTCTATTAATTATATTAATTATATTTTTTTTATTATAATTTTATATCGTAATCATATGCATGCGAACTTCGACAGCGGACGCCGGACAGCCACAGGCCACTTTGTCAAATGTCATTGTCATCTGACGCACAGAACATAATAGGTACTCAGGTACTCAGCCATAAACAAATATTTTCTGTCTACGCGTGTAGCACAAAATATTAAAATATTTCACAGATATCTGTGACAGATATATTTGATTTGATAGAGAGATCTATATATCTGTGAAATTGTGAAATATTTTAATAGAGAGTTATCTATGAATTAAGTAACGACCAAGAAGCTTATCTAATACACTGGAGATTTCAGTATGAATGACGCCTGTATGTTATTTTATCCCTTTCACACCTAACTAGGCAAGTGGGTGTGAAAGGGATAAAAAACATACAGGCGTCATTCAAGGTCATATTTTCTTGTTACAAGTTAATGTTCATACTGAAATCTCCAGTGTATTAGATATAAGCTTTTTGGTAACGACTAATAAAAAATCTGCTTTAGTCAAATTATTGCCTTTTAAATACAAATATAATGAAGTACAAAATAACATGCCCGGACTATATTTTTTACTGTTCTGTGATTTTACCAGTTTACTTTTAATATATCTTCTATTTTAAAGTGAAACTTTTATTACATCGTCTCAAACTTTTTGGTCTGTGTAGCGCATGTCGCGTGTATCGCGGCTGCCGAGTAGGTATACTTACTCGGCAGCCGACCGACACGCGACATGCGCTACACAAAGCAGTGTTCGGAACCGTTCGAACAGTTTCACTTTTACCGTGGTTTCATAAAACCACACAACATTTTTTTTCATTTTTGATTCTGTAATCGTATGTTGTGTCTTTTATATTGGGAAGTTTTCAATAAATGTAATAAAAATCATATTAATAATTATTCAATCAAACTCAAACATTTATTTATTCAATTAGACTTCTTCTAGATGCACTTTTGAATCGTCATTACATTATATTTATAACATTCACCACCGATCGACTCAAAAGTAAAATCGACTTTAAAAACGACTTGTAGTGTTTTTTTTAATGTGGTTTTAAATCTGTGTTTCTAATGTTGTAAAGCTAGGCCAAAACTAGTCACATAGGTCTTTGCTCTACGTAGACAGAGAAGTCGTAGGAAGTGGTAAGTTTTTTTTTCTCTGTCTACGTTGCTCTATGATTAATGCCCGGAATGAATGAAAATTTAAATCGTTCATTCAGTACTGCCAGGTTCATGAATTTCACCAAAATTGCAGCACTCTTAAAGTGTGTGAACATAAACAAATATATATGAAACCCTGACAAATTATTAATAATATATCTGACCAAATATGTTGTTATAAAATTGTTGTATTTGGTATAAAATTGTTATAAGGTTACATAATTTGAAATAAGATTTTCTTTTTTTAGGAAAATATAGGAATAGCTATTAATATTTTACCAGTATAGGACATACGTTGTTTCTAAATGATAGTTTCAATGTAAATTACATTTATTTAAATTTTTAACAAACACTATACTATCCATTCATGGACTTCAATACTAAGATATAGTAACACTGTTTTCATTCATTAGTACTTCCGCCGTTAACAGGTCGTTGACTCTTTCAATTGTGCTTTCATTTTTCAATTCATTCTTCTACGGGGCATCTCGTTTGCAAGACGTGAATTGAGCCGGTGATCGAATAGGGGAAAGCTATTATCTTTCCCTGGTCTTCAATTGATTCTTAGGATTAGGAAAATTGTGTTTGATTTTTGAATAAAATATAAAATTATAATCCTCTGAATATTGCTCTTAAAATAAAAGAGCTCAATATAGTAAAATAGTTGTAAGGAATCCTACTGATTAGCTAAGTCTAAAAATAATTAGAACTGCCTTAGTGAATTCGTATAGTTACTTAATTTTTGTTGATAATGTGCTAAAACAATTTAAACGAACTCATTAAACAGTTTATATTGTGATCTATATTGTGTTAAAGCTTGGGAAAAGCTAATGGAACTATGATACGCCATTTTGTTTTACAAGCGAGGCGTGGCACGGTATAGTGCGACACGTCATCCACATGTTGAAATATTAAAACGCAGTACATTCACAAAATTAAAATGGTAAGTTAGTTATTATTGTTAATATTAAGAATGCTGAAATATAACAATTATAAAGAAAATAATAGTGTAAATGTTATTCCTGTCCAAATATATCATCGACCGTAATATTCGACACCTGCGAATTTATCACTATCAACAGCTAATCGTATTTGTATTTAGACTAAAAATCTATAGCTAAATTTAATTTATAATAATTAGTATTTATTATATGGGCATCTTATTAGTAGGTTGCAGTATATGTATTAGGGCTCGGCAGACATTTTGTTTCGATGTTCTCGGTCCTTCGCACAAACGTGATAAGTAGGTAGGTACCTACGTGATGTAATCAACGTGTATGTTACAAATAACTACCAGTTTAACTATAGCTGATAGCTCATAAATGTACGAAAGAAGTATTCACTATTCATTAGAATTTAAAATTTTAACGTGTGCAAGAGGAACTTATATCCTGCGTAGGTTATTATTTGCGCATAAGTTTGACGTTTATCGAGAGAAAGCGTAAATAACCTAGGTACATAAACTGATGAGTCATTGTAGGAAACGAAACTTTTTAAGACTATAAAATTTAAAAATATAATAAAATTTCCCTGAAATATAAAATACATAAATCCATCTTTTCAAAACACATTTAATTGTGTCGTTTTAAAGTCGACAGTCGACACGATCTTTTCAAGGTTTTGTGTGATATTTTTTTGTCTTTGACATTTACACAGTAGATTCAAAATTATTTTTGTTGTACTATATTACTCCAGTCTTTCTACAATTACAAAATTGCAAGATTAATTTATTTTTCTCCATGTGAAACCTATTTTTAATTAGTTTCTGACAATGTCCAAAGTACCTTACCTTTTGATTTTAACCTCTCAACCACCGAGCGGCCAGATCCGACCGCGACACAATAGATTTTCTATTGTGTCTGTGATTCCGGGGCCTGATGGATAATCTACTTCAATAACATGTCATTAAGTTTCAGTGATTATCATCATAATTAGATTTATTTAATGATGTACTTTAATTTGTTTGAATATTACTTAATTGCTTATGGATTCTCCAAAAAATAACTTTGGGACCGAATTCATAATCA
This sequence comes from Colias philodice, assembly GCF_061535455.1. Classification (NCBI taxonomy): domain Eukaryota; kingdom Metazoa; phylum Arthropoda; class Insecta; order Lepidoptera; family Pieridae; genus Colias; species Colias philodice. The sequence continues at coordinate 7,947,069 of NC_143087.1, forward strand.
CATATTATATTAAAAAATAAAATATTTTGGCTTATAAAAAATAGTACACAAACATTCATTCACTCATGATTCATTTTACAGTTTTTTTCTGCCAAATAGTCAATGCTTTCTATATATTTTATTGTCTGGCCTTAATTTATTCATTTTATTAGTGAGAATTCGTTTCATTTTGTCTCAATAAACAAATAAACAATAAAAACTTGATTGGATTGGTTCCTATAAAGTTTTAAAATAACAAAAATTTTTATATTCAATCAAGATCATATAAATAAAAACTTGTCATTATTTAAATCTTTTAGGAATGCTGTGTAATGTGTGATATTAAAAAAAAAGTTAAATCCATAAAACCACATAACCCATTTTTATATTTTTAATTTTACCCATTTGATATACTGATTCAACTGTTTTATTTATGTGTTTAATAATTTGCCATTGATTTGTTGTAGCCACGGATTGAACCAATAAGATTGCTGAATTGTTTGAGAGTTCTTCTTTCCGACACTGGCGGCATCAAAGATGGTTCAGTTATTACTCCTCTTGCAAGGTTAGTACGAAAGTTTTATTTATGCTGTGTCATACTTAGTAGATTATTTTCTTTTCCCTGTATAGTAGAATTTTTATGTGTAGAAGTGGAGGAGTTATGCGTGAGCTAGATTTTACAGGTTTTTCTGTATCAAACTATAATATTTGAAACTATTGTTTAAAGAAAGTAATTTCTTAGTCCTGAAATTTATGAATATGATTTGTATACCTTGCAACAAAAGGAATAGTGGGTTAGCAGAAAAGTACAAAATTTGAACTAAATTGTGGTTGCAAACTGGGAACAAATTTCGTACATTAACCTGAAATAACCTATTTCTGTCCATTTTGCCTGCATATTTTGCATCCCGCTTTCACCGAAGCAATGACAATCGTTTTTGCAAACCTATGATCTTAAGATTTTCCTTTGTTTGGATAAGATTACATACAGATAATAGTGTTAAAAAGAATTGGCTTTATGTGACTACTAAGATGTGACAGTTGTATTGATATTTTTTTTAAATGTAGATTTTACCCCATTCCATTTAATTAACATCTCTATAACATCAAAAAATATGGCGTCGCTTGAATATCGTGATTTAAGGTTTATAACTTTATACTATATTTCACTTTTAGGTTAACCGTCAATTGGATTTTTGTACAAATTTCTTTGTAGCTTGCAACTGTACTTTAATATACACAATATACATTATTAGGCTGGTTGCAGAGTTTGACCGACCGTCAGTGCGTACCGTCGGTCCTGACGATACGCATCAACAATTGTATGACTATGACACTAATGCGCATGACAATACGCGTGCGTATGGTCGGTCTAGCTATGAACGGTTTTATGAATTTCCATACATATGACAAGCGCGACTGACGTACGCACTGATAGTCGGTCAAGCTCTGCAACCGGCCTTAATGTTTTATAATAACTGAGAGAGATTTCTTTATATTTCAGATTAATGACCACATATTCCAAAAAGCTGGTGTCTAAATGTATTTATATACAGATTTTAAAATGTACAGACTTAGAATTATTAGCTTCGTTTATGGGTTGTGGTGGTTGGCGATTAGTACATATGTGGCTAACAGAAAGTATAGTAGCACAAAATTGGCCTCTTGTACGAGAATTGTTAGAATTACTCTTACTTTGTCCTGTGGATATTGAAAGACTAAAAACAAATAATAATCCAAAACTAGTAAAGGAGCTATCAAAAGATGGCAATCATTTCGGTAAGATTTTTGCAATTAGCTAGTTAAGAACCATGATTTATGTTTTGTTACATTTTTTGTCATAAATATGTATATGTGCATTTTAATAAACCTAAAATAATATACTAATATTTTTGTAGATATCAGAGTTCTAGCATCAAAGTTGGTAGAGCAATGGCTAAAAATTGTTAAAGGTGAACAAGTAACTTTAATATCTATATCAGATATCCCTCAAATTATTGCAAAAGCACAAGAAGCAAAATCAGAAGTAGTTAAACCTGTAATTTTTGAGAATGGTAATGTTGAAAACTCAAATGAGGTTAAGTGCGATGAGTCAAATAATACCAGCTATATAGATGCAAATGAAAGTATAAAGGAAGAAAGTCCACCTGAAGAAGAAGATACTTCTGTTGCTGACAACTTATCTGAAGTCAAAGAGACAGTAGAATCAGATAGGGAACATGAAGCTATACCTATTATAAAATTAAGTTTGAAAAATGGAAAACAAATTATAACACAGGTTGAGGTTGACAAAAGCCAGAAAAAAGATTCATCATCAGACACAGAAAGAGTGAAAGACAAATCAAAAAGTAGAAGTAAAGACAAAGAAAAGGAAAAATCGTCAGAAAGAAGGAGCAGTAGTTCTTCTAAGTCAAGTTCTTCCAAACATTCTAGCAAACCATCCAGTTCTTCAAGTGACAAAAATAAGCATCGTTCAAGTAAACATAGCGATAGTAAAGAAAAATCTAAAGATAAGGAAAAGGATAAACATAGGCATAGCTCTGACAGTTCAAAGTCTAAACATAGTAGTAGTAGTAGTAGGAAATCTAGTTCATCAAGTAGTAAATCAAAAGATGATAAGGATTCAAATAAACCATCTGAAAAAGACAAAGTTAAGGATGACAAAGATGATAAAGCTGAAGATAAACCACAAGTTCCTTCAATCCACAAATTGGGCAAGATTCCAAAGTTGAGTGATGTTAAAAAAGAAAAACCATCAATATCAATAGAAGTCAGGAAGCCAGATGAACCCAAACCTAAAACAGTTAAAACATTTCATTCTAGATTTCGAAAACATGGTCTCGAAGAAGAGGTTAAACCTCCTCCATCAAGAGCGACTTTATTAAGCAATAAAAAACCTCCCCCAGCTTTACCACCAACTGTTTCAATACCTAAAAGACCATCTCCAGTGCATAATGAAACACCACCAGAAAAAAAACCTAAAATGCTAGAAATCAATGAAATAAAAGAGAAACCGGGTTCTATAAAATTAATACCGGCTAAACCGAAACGTAAGTGTGATTTCTTATATCCCTTATTATCACTGTTACTAATATATTATATTTTTCCAGGAAATACGCAACAGCCAAAACTGCTGCCAACATTTGCATCATTTTCCATATATAATTTTAAGTGTAATTTGTGTGGTAAGTCTAAAATGTATAACTTGGCGGGTTATAACAATTTATTTCTTGTAAAGTATTTGGTTTTTCAAATAAATGCTAAATTGAATTACACTCTTTCGTTGAATAATTATATGGACCTGATCTGTTTAAAGATGATATGAAATATGCACGAATCATCATTCGGTGGAAGATCCCGAGGACTCGCCGCCGAGCCAATGGGGCGTCGTCGCATCAAAATGTCTTCGTCAGTCCGTTTTATGGAGGACTGATAATAGGTTCACATGAAATTACACGTAACTCAGACTGTACTACACTTGCAATAAACTTTATTTGAGGAGTGGAATAAACTCAACCTACAGGCAATGTTAAATAACAGATAACTAAAAAGTCTTCATTCATATTCATTAAGGAAAATTATTTAAAGCAATTATTTCTGGTTGATGAATCTGGCATATTTATATTATGAGTTTTATTAAACAAAGCAAGAATACCTTTCTCAAATTTTAACTAGAGAAGACGTACTCAGCTTGTTTGTGTGACCCCTTGTTTGACAACATAAGAAATTATATTTTGATAATTTATCATAACTGTTAATTAATGAGTAATATAAAGTAGAAAACGAATTGTATATCTCCTTTAGTCTTCTAGCTCATTTGACCGGGAACTGAAATTAACAATGTTTTTCTTTTTATATAAACACTGAAGATTTGAAAATATCTTACCTGGAATACTCATATTGCTATAAGTTTGATTATAGTCCTTTTCATTTAGGATGATTCCTGTGACACTTCATCGTGTTCCGAATTACGTATTTTATGTTTAAAAAGTCAAAATAATTTTAGTCCATAATATTTTTATTTTATGGCGGCATTATTACCAAAAATATAAAAATGAAACATCTTATGCTTATAAATCAAAAACAGTATTGTTTAGTTTAATATAATGAAAAATAAAATAAAATAACACAAAAATATAATACCTACGCAATTCGTGTACATGAAATGGATCGTTGTAAAATCATAGAGTTGGAAAATCATATAATCGGCGCCCATCTTGTGATCGTTTGTCAATCGAGTCAATCGTCTGTACGAGTACGTCAGCCTTGTATACAAGTTGCATTTTTATATTGATACTTTACGTGGTATTCTGTTATTTTTACTAATTGTTATTGTTGACTTTTTGTTGCTGGTGTTTGCTAAGTTTCCTTAGTTAATTGTTGGCGAAATGCCGAAAAAACTAATTTTGGTACTTTATTCAAATCGATTTCATTTCCATATAGAATATTATCGATTATCGGAAACAATTGATACGATTTCAGTAACCGACATCTCTACACGTGTCAAAAATCGATGTGTCACAGAAATCATCTTAGGTGGAAAGGACTATAGTAGGTTAAGTGATAGATTATGATGAGCAGTATAGACATTAATTAATAGCATGTTGAGATGTGTTCATTTTGATATCATAAATTATAGAATAGTGCATTCTGTAGCTAAGTACTTCAACACGAAAAAAAATACGTGTGCACATGACAATCTACGATGTGGTGATAAAATTTTCAAAAAACATCGCTCGAAATTTCACACCACAATGAGCGTAATGCCTGCCAGATGAAATCTACCAGAAGTTACTGCATTTATATCTTCCTAAAGAAAATTCAGGGCATAGATAATTGAAGATTTTAAATTAATAATTTTTAGTTCCCTATTAACACAGACAGCCTGAATTTTCGTGTCTCAAATCTTCGTATCTGTTCGATTATTTGCGTAAATAAAGTTGCTAGGCAATAATAATATAATCCAAGTAATATCTGAAGCACTAAGTATATATTTTCATAGAAGAAAGCACTAGTTTTATCAAACGCGAAAGTTCCCACATTACATGAGTATCTAAGGGTATATTGACTTCGCGGGTGAGTACCGACATCAGACGTTTGTTCTATATAAAAATCTATGAAGATCTAGAATTGTGTGTTTAAAGTTTCCTAGCTAAGCCACTCGACCTTGGCTTAAAAAAATTGTGGCAAAGTACCTCACGAATTTATTATCAAGGTTCAATGTACCTCAACAATTTAGGAGGGCAATCGCCTCATCCATCTAGCAGGCCTCTCGCTAGAATTACGTTCAGAATAAATAATACCGATTGTATCGCATCTCAAACTACCTTTCGATTTGTGTATCAATTAGAAGGCATCGCTAACAGGACAGGTAATAAATAATAATCAGTAACAAAAGTTTTATTTTTCCAGTTTTTAATTCGGCGTATTACCCGTGGTCCCCCCGCTATGTCCCCCTGTGGGTCTACGGGTAATATTTTTTCCCCGTGGACCCACTGCTATAGAAAGATTTGACAGTGGGTCTACGGGCACTGGGAATAAAAGTACTTTTTACCCGTGGTCCCCCGCTACCATGCTTTGACCATTATAGAAACAGGATTATTATAATTATTATGTACACTTCCCGGTTTATGTCCTGCGTAATTATTTCGATTTACAGTTAGTTTCGAATAGTTTCAGTTGCGGATATCAGATTTACCATAAATCTATATTAATATTGTGAAGTTGAAAATTTATTTTTCAAACTGCAATACAACGTATAAATACAAAATATACGAAACTAGCTGACCCGACATGGCCGTTATTTTTTCGCATTTGCTTATTTTTTTGGCGCAAAATTATTTTTCATTTGAATTTTTCTTTAATAAGATCCTTGTCCTGACAATAACGACAGTTCAAAATAAGAATTATGGAACGCGGTCGAGCCGAACGCGAGTGATGCCGTGACCAGGAGAAATAGGGATTCATTTTTACATAAAGGGCTAAAGAGACGATAACCTTTAAAAATTATTTTTTTGATATCATACTCACACACATTGAATGAAGTTTGTAAACATTATTTTCTTTTTGAGATTAGAGGTACATTTTGGCACAAAAATCCTTAACTTTGCTTTATTTTTTAATTCTGATGCACACACACCTCACACCACTCATACGTAAAATTGTGACAAGCTGTTTTTTCTTTGCGGCGTGCCAAAGAAATATTATTGTCAGGACAAGGATCTTATTAAAGAAAAATTCAAATGAAAAATAATTTTGCGCCAAAAAAATAAGCAAATGCGAAAAAATAACGGCCATGTCGGGTCAGCTAGTTTCGTATATTTTGTATTTATATGTTGTATTGCAGTTTGAAAAATAAATTTTCAACTTCACAATATTAATATAGATTTATGGTAAATCTGATATCCGCAACTGAAACTATTCGAAACTAACTGTAAATCGAAATAATTACGCAGGACATAAACCGGGAAGTGTACATAATAATCCTGTTTCTATAATGGTCAAAGCATGGTAGCGGGGGACCACGGGTAAAAAGTACTTTTATTCCCAGTGCCCGTAGACCCACTGTCAAATCTTTCTATAGCAGTGGGTCCACGGGGAAAAAATATTACCCGTAGACCCACAGGGGGACATAGCGGGGGGACCACGGGTAATACGCCTTTAATTCAGATCACCGTAATTTTAATTAAAAATATAACACCGGCACCGTAATCGGCCTACTACAAAGTATCATACTATGCCCGGAACAGGAAAGTGCCAGGCTTTTGCCTGGCACTTTCCTATCAACACTCAATCGTATTGAAAATTACGAGGCTTTTGCCCACAGCCGTCGCCGATCAGCACAGACGAAGCATGCACGATGCGTCACAATTGACATACATACGGCAATTTTGATACGCTCTAGTGGGCATAGTAGACGATATCGTATTGCTTTCCGATCCTGATCCTTTCCCGTTAGAGCCATTTCAGACTAGCGTATTTTTCTGCGCGTTGTTTCAGTACGTACGCGCTGCATATTATGTGCTTGAAAAAATCAGACTCGCGTAAACGGGCTTATTTCGGTTTGTTCACTCGAACCGGTGGGTGCAGTGGAGTCGTGTCAGTATCGACATGAATTATACAAGCGCGCCTATACGCACATAATATAAAACGCTACCTACCTAGTCTGAAACCGCTCTTACGGTCAAAGTGTAAAATGTAGTTTATAATTGTAGGTATTGAGTAAAAAGCTTGAAATGCACGCCGTTCTTGTGTATTACCTACGTACCTCACAATTATTTACTAAAATTTCGTAGTTTTTTCCATAAAATAATGTAGCAGATAGCAGACACTAGGTGTAGGTTATATCCCCGCGAAATTTTATATTTTATAAGACTGGTGTGCATTTTCTGATCGTGTTTATAATAATATTGAAAATTACAAAGGACTCCGCAAGAAACTCGAAAAACAAAACTTTCTCGCTGAGTTATTCCTGTTCTATTAAAAAATCCTTGGAGTTTATGTATTAATACATAAATCTAAGTGTTAGGTAAGGACAGGCTCGATCAGATTATTATTTATTCTGAGCGTAATACAAAATACAAGTGATGGATCGCCGCTGGATGGATTTGAGGATTCATCGTAATTTCTTTCTAGATTGTTGTAGAATATTGGATCTTGTTAATAAATTCATGATCATTGGATCAGCAAAGCAATGCCGCATTTTTTCAGTCTAGCTCGAGTGGCCCCGCTAGGTATAAACACGTATATATATTACCAGAACACATGATCTAAAGTGTAGAATTGCTATTTTGATCGTCGCGACAGTGAAAAATAAATGTAATTTATTAAATTTAACTAGTTACTGAAATATAAAAATATACCTTCTCTACTAATGGTTCGTAAATCAATTTTATACACAATGTAATGAAATGGTTCACCGTAGAACTAAAACTCTTGCTCAAAATGAATATCTAATAGACTGTGTGGCCTATTTTATTAACAACCCGTTTTTTCATTGTCACTGTGAAAGTGCTCAGAAATTTCGAGAGAATAATTTTTGGTCACTTCATACTAAAATAATTGCAATTTATGCAGCTTCAACGATGATTTAAGTAATTAAAATATTCTTAAAACGTAGATAACCTTACAAATACATATTAGTAAGGTTACGAGAAACTTGTTGATAGATAGGTTTGAGTACCTAATATTCTTAATTTTTTTGTTTTTAAAACTGCGTCTCCATCAGACAAGAACTCGTAGGTAGCCTATATCTTTATAGATGGAAAGTGTGCTTTCGAAGTTGATAATTTATATATAACTAGTAGATAATAACATTAACGTAAGTACCTACTAACCTTAAACCTACCATACTCTTCTAATTATTCGTTGGTGAAATGCATTCGTATTACTACTTAGATTTATTAAGTAGGCATGCTCCATTGTCTGTATATTTTGATATTTTATGAGCAAACCGTATTTTAGCAAATCACGTGAAAAAAAATTGATATTATCAGATACCTTGTTTTTTTAATCATTAAAATATATACTTTTTGCATAATTACTACTGGTACTGCTCGATTTTAGAAAAGGATTTGTGAGTTCAAGATAAAATCATGCCTAAAATCCAGACAAACGGTCTATTTATTAGATTATTAATAATCTTACTAAAGTAGTCTTATCTCAACGTAAACGGGTTTTTTTAGTTGAAGATATTGTTACAATGTCAAGGAACTGTCTGTAACTATTATCTAGGTATAATATTAATTTATTAGCTAAATACCTATTTTACATACCTAGGTACATATAAATAATTATAGGTATGTGTTTGAACTAGCTTTTATTACCTACAAGGTAAAGATGTAAATATACTTTAGGTGATGTAAAAAATAAAGGAATTATATTTTTTCAAATCGATGGAATAGGTATTAAATTAAATAGTAATAAACAATCAAAAGCCCTCTTCATAAGAAATTATTAGAAGCTATTAGCGATAGAGCATTTTGGAATCACATAGGTTCATGCTATGTACCTATTTGATTATATAAAAACTTAAATCCGACTACTAAAACACGCTTTTAAAAATAACGAACTACCAGCGGACAACGAAGAGGCTTCTAACGACCGTATTTGTCTAATGATTACTAGTTTAGAAGCTATGAGTGAATGAGATGAACATCCAGACCCACATACCTTCATAGGTACTGGTCAAAATTGTAATCCTACTTTCGCATCGTCAGGCAAAAATACGAAGTAATACAATAGCCTAGGGACTCTTAAGAAACAAACAAAACTTATGTTTTATTAGAAAACCATTAATTATGTTTAGTTTTCTTGTTAATTTTGAATGTAGAATATATAACGTTGCTTAGAATACACATAATAATAATATGAATATTCAATAGCTCTTTGCGCCATGTAGTCTGCAAGTATTATTTGTTCAAATTTGCACTGTTTAGTTCAAATATGCAACTTTCATAATTAATTCAAATTATATGTCTTTTAAATTTCAAACGCTATTTTTAAATTCCAAATTCATTTAGATGGAATCTTTTCAGTATCAGTAGTAGGTATTAGGTCATATTTTTAATTAATTGGTGGAAATATATTTTAATGTAGGTACCTGCTTTAATAACAAGGCTAATTTAAATATAAATTGCGAAGATAAGTATGCTGTATGCCTATAATTATGATAAATAGTACAATTATTATTTATATCAGATATAGTTTTGCATGTTAATATTGAACATTCATAAAAGATCATTTATTTCTTATCTTATTTTAATTTGCATGTTAAACTAGGTCTGTTGAAAACTTTTGTTTATTTTCATTTGCCTAATTATGGAGCTACTAGGTACCCTATATATAAATAAATAAAGTATTTTTAACCGAAAAAACACTAACGTAACGTTAGGACTTAGGTATCTCTCTTCGACTAGCGTTCTTCATGAAATGTATCTCACATCTAACAATAATACACAATTAAAATGTATGTCTACTGTCTAGAGAAGTAAATAAAAAGGTTTGGCTTGTGCGGTAAATATTTGCATAGGTACCTATTTGCGTAATTATCTCTCGCACCGTTAATAACCCGGTTTCATATCCGAGCTTTCGCGTAGAAAAAAACTTAAATGCTTTTAATTAGTTACTTACTTACATTAATTATTTTTAATAATTGTAATTTAATGACTTCAAAAAAACCTGAGCAACACCATTTTAAACATACGTCACGGTCATCTATATATAATATATAAAACCGGCCAAGTGCGAGTCGGGCTCGCGCACAAAGGGTTCCGTAGCAGCAAATATAATAAATTACAGTTAAATCAACCTATCTCAAAAACTATAAGAGATACTTTGATCAAACCAAAAATCGTTGAAAGAGTTAATTAGCATGCATCACCTCTATTTTTTTTAGAATTTTATACCCCGTAGTTATAAAAATAGAGGGGGGGGGACATACTTTTTACGACTTTGAGAGCTGATATCTCAAAAACCGTTCACTTTAAGAAAAATGTTTTTTAGAAAACTTTATATCATTTTAAAAGACCTTTCCATTGATACCCCACACGGGTATGTACATCGAAAAAAAAAATTTCATCCCTCAGTTACATGTATGGGGGGCCCCACCCCCAATTCTTTTTTTTACTATTTAGTGTCATATTTTTGTAGCGGTTCATACAACACATATTCCCATCAAATTTCATCACTGTAGTACTTATAGTTTCCGAGTAAATCGGCTGTAACAGACGGACAGACGGACAGACGGACATGACGAAACTATAAGGGTTCCGTTTTTGCCATTTTGGCTACGGAACCCTAAAAAATGAAACCCGTTTTTCTTGGTCACGGCCGCGGCATCACGCTTGAACGGGTGGACCGATTTCGATAATCTTTTTTTATTATATTCCTTGAAGTACGAGGGTGTTTCTTATGTAGAGAAAACGTTAATATATACCACGGACGAAGCCGGGGCGGACCGGTAGTACGTAATATTTTATGAACATGAACAATCGTCTATTGGGCTTTGTGAGATTTAACATCAACTTTCTCTTTTAATAGTCGATTTATATTTTATAGTTTACCGTTAATTTAACCCAGATACAGTTTTAGTGTAAATGCTAGCATCCACACAGTATAAAAATCGAAACAAGATTTATTTTTACAAAATTCATTAAGAGATCCGCTCCGTGTTAATAAATAAGTCTAAGAACTGCCCTCGTTATTATATCAATACCAACTTGTATTATAATTTGTATTATATTTTATTATAATATAAAAATGTTATTATTTTTTTTTTACTGTGATACGTACATCGAAAAAAACCTGTTTTTATCACTATTTTATAAATTTTAAATGTGCCTTATTTCGGGTTCGAATCCTGACTTGATTCAGTTATGTTGTTTCTAACTCAGTTAATTTTATTATCCATATTTTCTGTAGGTACCTAATCAAAACATGGCGCAAATGTGATATCTAAGTGTATTTTATACGAGCTTTCGTAAGCTACGTATTTTTTAATTTATAGATTTTGTGGAGAAAAATTAGCTTTATTCAGCCGTATCGACTATCGATCCATCCATGTACCTACTAGGTACAAGTACCAAATAAAGAATATACCTATTTTAAATTGAAACTTCTTTCAATTGATACCTACATCTTTAAAAATTAATTTTTAATTCACGCAGAAATTTATAGGTATAGGTACGTGATTCGAGTACAAACACAGAAAAACGAAAATTAAATAGAAATATATTTTTGTTTTCTGTTCGAATAATTTTAAAATAATGTACATATGAACCTACATGTAATTTTCTATTTCATAAGCTTTATCATGACATAAATACTACTTACAAAAATTTATCAAAATCGGGCCAGTGAGAGGTATACATTTATACCTACATATTATCTACTATACAGATTTGTAATAGGTCTATTTTTGTGTTTAATATTTATAAATTAATCCTATTAATAAATTTATTAGGTCAGAGTATAAAATGCGATAAATTATCTAGTTATCCGACGTATTCAGATACATAACTGAGTACTACCATAGTGCGCTGTTTATAACGAAAGGTGACATTGTAATTTGTATTATGAACTAGTTTTCTTGTTTCTACCGAGACCTTGCTCGCGTGTACTTCACCCTCCACCACAACTGTTTTCCAATGTCTATGCACTTAGGTATTATTTTAGCGATAAAAATTGTCTAAGGCTCTGAGCTACGGTAGCTATGATATATTATCAAAATGAATCCACATCTATTATACCACTCAGCAGTCAGGGTCCGCCCCGGCTTCGCCCGTGGTACCTACATGTTTAAACTATCCTATCTCTCAAGTTGGATCGAACTGCACATGGTGTGTGAATTTTATTATAATCGGTTAAGTGGTTTAGGAGTCCATTGAGGACAAACATAGTGACACGAGATTTATATATAATAAGATAGATTAGTCTTCAATAAGTTTCTTTCGTTAGCTGCATGCCGCGTCTCCGCTCGGTTTCAAAATTTAAATTTTATACGAATAAAGATGGATTGCATAATTATATATTTTTTACTCGTCGATATGGTATTTTTGGTTTGTAATGTTCGAGTTTTTTTTTTCTATTAAATAATAACACTTCTGATACACTTAATACATCCTGTTTTAACACACATTTCAAACCAGATTTGTCATTATTTCTAATTATTTTATATCCTAGATACCCGCAGTTATACATTTTATTCTTATTTATTGACGTGTTTTAAAATGATTAAGTCTATAACTTTAATATAAGTTGACCTGACTATAAATTATAATTACATTATTTTGTTTCAGCGATGGTACTTCAGGAGAGTGACATGTTTATGGACGCTCTAAATGCTTCTGCAACTAATAAAAAAGAACCAAAGAAAAGAAAGCGACGGACAAGTGGATCTAAAGATGGTAATCCTTCAAGTGATGGATCTCCTCCCCACACACCTACTATAACAAGTCCTAACAGTGAAAATAAATCTGTACCTCCAAGATTTTATCAAGATACTTTAGATAACGATGAAAACAAGGATAGTAAAGAAAAATCAGATGAAAATAAATCGGAGAATGAAACTACTGAAATTTCTGAAAGTAATACAAGTAAAGACAATAAGATTGAAGTTGAAGAACCTCATACGTTAACAATAAATGGAATAAAAGGGGTTCTTTGCTATCACAAAAGAAAAGGTCCCAAGAAAAGCATAAAATGGAAGCCTGATTCAGAATTGGAAGAGATTCAATACTTTGAACTAGACGAAACTGAAAGAGTGAATGTTACAAAGACGTTTACGGATATGAAATACTTAGAAAGAGTCCATGAAAGAGAAGCATTCCAAAAAGCAAGAAATCTCATAAATGATGATGTTATGGAAGAAAAAACGAGTTGGAAACCTTTAATTCTCATAGATGTTGAAGGCCAAACTCCAGTAGAATATGGCAAAAATAGCAAAGAAAAAGATATTCAAGCAATCCGACAAAAAGGCACTCTACAACCATTATATTTTTATAAATCAATGATTCCTGATTCACCACTTGAGCCAGATGTTGAAACACACACATATTCAGAGCCAACGATTATACCACTTGAAGATGTAACAGGAAATCAAGATAATATAAGCGATTTCAGAAATATGCCCTGGCCAGAACCTAAAGGTAATGCCCCTCCAACTACAACCAATAATGCGAACGTTGCTCCAATATTTCCTACAAACATGGCGCAATTTCCAGCGAGTTTTCCTGGTCCACAATTTCCAGGTGTTCCTGGTTTTCAAGGACCCCCAATTATGCCTGGTGAATGGCCTAATGGAGTGCCACCTATGATGCCAAACGGAATGCCTGGCCCAATACCAACACCAGGTATGCCTCCTGGTCCTATGCCGCCTGGTAATCTACCACCTGGATTAATGGTACCTCCCGATAATATGATGATGGGTCCTGATATGTTTGGAGGACCTAACCCTATGTTTCCCGTCGGTCCTGACGGCTTTAATATGCAGCAAAATATGTATCCTGTTGATTTTAACATGGGTGGACCACAAGGACCACCCGGGCCAGATGGGTTTCCTGGGCCTGGAAATTTCCGTGGAGCTATGCGTGGGCGTGGCGTAGGGGGACATTGGAGAGGAAAAGCCCCTGGCAACTGGGACATGTCCCAGAGAGGTCGTGGAGGTCGCGGGGGTGGACGGAAAGCCGTTTGTATATATTTTCAAAGAAAAGGTTCATGTCGACAGGGTGATAATTGTTCATTTTTACATCCGGGCGTCAACTGTCCATTCTAAATTTTAAGTAAATATAACACAGTAAGAAATAATGTACATAAGATATGAATTAATTAATTTTTATACTTTTGCCAAAAGACTGCTATTGTAAATATTGTACAAATAAGTGTAAATATCTTAAATTAAGTACAGGCTATCCAAGTTTGTTATACAAAATGGTGCAAATAAAATATGTTACATGATAAACACTTTTTTTAACCTCTAACTATACATATATATATAACACATAACATCATAGAACTCTAAATAACAAGACACTAGAACCACAGCATTACCATAGTGCTAGAACTGCTACAATGTTATAATTAGTATGAAATCAAAATCTATACATTTAAACCGATAGCTAAACAGACACAATTATTTGTAAACTATACCTTTTATTAAACAGCTTGATTTCTGTGAAAAATCTTATATATAAAATTCTCGTGTCACAATGTTAGTCTGCATACTCCTCCGAAACGGGTGGACCGATTCTCATGAAATTTTCTGTGCATATCGGGTAAGTCTGAGAATCGGCCAACATCTATTTTTCATATGTACCACGGGCGAAGCCGGGGCGGACCGCTAGTAACATATACATATATTAAATTCAGCTTTTTAATTTGTATCCTAACGCACGATGTTACGGTTTATTTTTGAATAACATCCCTAGGTACATGAGACGTTTTGTTTTTTTTTTGCTCCAATACGAAAAAAATCGGCTTTTCTACAACAGCGGGCGTTAATTTTCAATAGATATAACTTTGAACCTAAACACATAGAAATAAGGTTGATATTTGTGTTAAACGTGATAATAAGAACGGTCGACTGTGATATTCATTATTATTTAGATTTCTATGGTGACATTCGTAATACTTGTAAGTATTCTATAATTTTAAGAAAAAACGGCATTGTTTCTAAAAAAAATACCGATGAAATGTTAGTCCTTTATTAGTATAATTACAACTTATGGAAGAATTTCCGCAATGGGAAATGCTGAAACACACCATGTTTACACACATACGTCTCGAGAGCAACTGAACAGTGACGAACGCACTGGTGGCTTGGAAGTCACCTGAGTGGCGACAAGGTCACGCGCGCTTACGACTTCTAGTGTCTTGTTATTTAGATGTCTATGTATATAATGTATCACATCCTATATTGATCTAAGAGCTGGTGGAGGATCGACCTACACCTATCTGATAACCTGATGAGATGTATTTTTATCAAATATAATTCAAATCATGAACAAAATATATGCCTATCAAGAATAATAATAATTATTCTAGAAATGAATCTTAAATGGCGGCCAAAGCTTACATTGACATAATATGGTAGGGTCAGCAAAAAAGAAAATAAAAATAACGTAAATGTATAATTATTTTAATTTGTTTGTTGACAAACTGTTTTGTTATGGTATTTGTGTATTTATATGAATTTTTATATTTACGTATACAGAATGCAACAAATCTAACTAACTAAACTGAAACTGAACAACTTTTCCCAAAGAACATATTATGTCAAATTCCAATAAAATATTATTTAATATTTAAATAAATACATAATTGTAAAGCAAATACATAATTGTCATTGTAAATCTTATCTTATATATAAAAATGAACGGCTGAACCGATTTCGATAATTCTTTTTTTATTATATTCCTTGAAGTACGAGGATGGTTCTTATGTAGAGAAAACGTAAACATGTACCACGGGCGAAGCCGGGGCGGACCGCTAGTCTTATATATAAAAATGAATCGCAAAATGTGTTGGTAAGCGCATAACTCGAGAACGGCTGAACCGATTTCGATAATTCTTTTTTTATTATATTCCTTGAAGTACGAGGATGGTTCTTATGTAGAGAAAACGTAAACATGTACCACGGGCGAAGCCGGGGCGGACCGCTAGTTATATATAAAAATGAATCGCAAAATGTGTCGGTAAGCGCATAACTCGAGAACGGCTGAACCGATTTCGATAATTCTTTTTTTATTATATTCCTTGAAGTACGAGGATTGTTCTTATGTAGAGAAAACGTAAACATGTACCACGGGCGAAGCCGGGACGGACCGCTAGTTTATGATAAAAATAACCTGCACCTCGCAAGTTAAGGTACCGTGCGCTCCTAAACGCTGGAAGTCGGCCTACTTGTTCTTTAGATACTATGATATTTGATGATATTATTGTACGTCTTTGGTCCTTAGAGATAATCAGTGAATAATTCAGTCATTTATCATTCAGTGAATTAAAGATCAAAGTGATAGATCGTAAACGTAAAGTTGTGAGTCCTCAGTCAACGTCATAGACCAAAGCGTAGACAGAGAAACCAATAGACAAACTGATATCTTATGTCGCATTCACACAAGAAAAAGAGTAACTTATGCCGGTGTTGTGTAAAGAAATGAGAGAGAACGATAAAATTTTTTGTTTCACGCAGCGTGCCACTTTTTTCAAGAAATAAGAATAGCAACCTAGTTTGATAAACAAAGTTTGACAGCTAGCTATCGTCTTCCATAAAAATATAGTTTTACATGCTCTAAGTTACGTAATTCATGGTATGTTTGGTTTTGAATAATTTAGACTTACTGTTAATGCCTTATAAAATAATACCATGGTGCGGTGTAGCGTTAAAGGGTATAAAAGTGATAATGGAATGAAAATGCCTGGATTGTCT
The DNA here is from genome assembly GCF_061535455.1 of Colias philodice. Classification (NCBI taxonomy): domain Eukaryota; kingdom Metazoa; phylum Arthropoda; class Insecta; order Lepidoptera; family Pieridae; genus Colias; species Colias philodice. The sequence goes on from NC_143087.1 coordinate 7,963,972, forward strand.
TTTCACTCGTAAGTATACAACTCTTTATCAGTTTATAGGTCTTCATCATATTTTAGCGTGTTAATATATTGTGTATCACGTGCTGATGACTTGAATACATTGTTTAAAAACCACAAAAATAACAATTATAAATTTTAACCTAAAAAATTTTGTGTTGCCAACTTTTCTACAAATTGTTACCACTATTATGGGAAATAATAATATATATTCTGCAGTGTGTATTTAATTAAATATCTGAAATATTCAATGGCTTGTTCCAGTTTTCCTGAACCGGATAATTTACGACAAATTTGGATTGTAGCTACAAGACGAACAGATTGGAAACCAAAACCGAAGGTTAGAAAGTATTACGGCAATCACCACCACCGCGACGCTGCCCCGCCGAAGACAATGGACACTCTTGGTTCCAACATTGAACGAAGTTACTAGTTAATTAAGTTAGAGATAATTTAAATGTAATTTTTTTATCGGGTCGGTCAATATAATTAACGTGTGTATCTGTTAATACTTACGAAAATAAACATTAATTTATTTATTTTTTTATTTTATTTTATAAAAAATAATAAACAATCGAGTTTTCATCTACATTATCATTACATACACATTTTCATATGGGATTATGAAAATGATATATACATCTTATATATAAAAATGAATCGCAAAATATGTTGGTAAGCGCATAACTCGAGAACGGCTGAACCGATTTCGATAATTCTTTTTTTATTATATTCCTTGAAGTACGAGGATGGTTCTTATGTAGAGAAAACGTAAATATTATGTACCACGGGCGAAGCCGGGGCGGACCGCTAGTATTATATATAATATATAGGTATGTGTATATACATAATATATATTACCCATCTAAAAGTAATATGTTTATTATATACTAGCAGCGTTCCGCGGTTTCACCCGCGTGGCTCCACTCCTGTTGGTCTAAGTGTTATGGTACAATATAGCCTACTATAGCCTTCCTCGATCAATGGGCTATCTAACACTGAAAGAATTTTTCAAATCGGAATCAAAGTAGGTAGTTCCTGCGAATATCTCTTCCCTCCTCACCTTCACCCCGTCCTGCACTACGCCTCGTCAGTATACCTTCTATTTTCTGTAAATTGACACTTAAAAATTCGTTATATCTTTTGAATGGAATATCGCGGACTTACTTGTAGATATTGATCCATTCTATAATACCGTAGAACATTTTTTTGTTCTATTTTCAATACATTCCGCAGCGCACGCGATGACAGAATTTTTATTAAGGATACATTATTGCATTTTTGGTAAGGATCTCAAATTTTTTTGCTTTCTAATGGTGAAAGAATTTTTGAAATCGGTCCAGTAGTTTATACGTGAAAACCATACATACATACATAATAACAAACCTTTCCTCTTTATAATATTAGTGTAGACATGTAAGTATGTACACAGTACACTACATAATGTGGATATCTCATTATTATCCACTTATGTTATGTGAATAATGATATTGAGAGATTTGTATCTTACAAATTGTGGGGTAAATTTTCCCTCACACGGTAACCCTAAATATTGTGACGTATTCTTTTTTATCTCTTTCTGCGACACGCATTGCCGGCGTCTATTGGATTCTGTGTCTACGGACCAAAGTATTACCAGTAAGATTAATAATATTAAACTCTTAGGGCGTATTCAGAAAGAAAGCTTGAAACTTATAAGCGCTTATCGGCGCTTGTCATGTTCATATATTTTCCTGCGCGGGTTACCAGCACTGGGAGTATTCAGAGAGAAAGCTTGAAACTTATAAGCGCTTATCGGCGCTTGTCATGTTCATATATTTTCCTGCGCGGGTTGACAGCACTGACAGGAAAATATATGAACATGACAAGCGCCGATAAGCGCTTATAAGTTTCAAGCTTTCTTTCTGAATACGCCCATAGACAGGAAAATATATGAACATGACAAGCGCCGATAAGCGCTTATAAGTTTCAAGCTTTCTTTCTGAATACGCCCTTAGAGTATATATTAATACAATAGTATAGAGCGCGTGTATTGCACAAATTGCTTAGTGCGCATCGTAGGCAGATGAGCTATAGATACTTTATCGATGTGTGTGTGACAAATAGAGATGGGTAGGTATCAATTGCGTGTTGAACTATCGATAAGTTATGTAAATAAATATGTATCATAAGTAAATTTTATGTTCAATAAGTTATTAAAGGAAAAATATATGAATAAAGTATAAATATGTAATTTTAAATTTGTTTACCAACTGAATTATGTTTGTTTATTCCATTTGAATATTTCTTCTATTAATTATAAGTACTTTAAAAAAATATGTTTAATTGGAATATTATCAGAAAAACGTGAGTACTTTTTAAATAATAAAGTTAATAAAATAAAAGGTCGGGTATTTGCTATTTCTTTAATAATAAATCAAACAATAATAATAATGTTTTAAAAATGTTAAATAAAAATAAGAAATAATTAATAATTTAAAATGATAATATAATAAATAATATTAATAATTTTTTTATTTCATTTTATCCATTCTACTATCAAAATCTTCAAAATCAATTTAGCGGTTCAGAAAATATATCGTAAAATTACCTACATACTTTACATTTACACTATAATACATTCGCATTCATAATATTAGAAAGTGTATCATACAAAACACACCACAAATTTATTTAAAAATTTATTTACATTTTTAAAAGAGTTTTAATTTTAAAGTTAAATAAATAATTTGTAAAAATATAGTTCTTCTAGTAAACTTTATATCGAGTACAGCGTTGATCAGGTCACATCACTACAATAAAATGGCGGCAGTGAGGCGCGCGAGCAAGCCTGCGCATGTCCGCCTCCCACCTCCCCCTCACCCCCGCGATGCTAGATTTATTTTCATAAAAATAAGTATAACAATCGACTTACTGATGAAATGTGATACTGGATTTCAATTTTGTGTATTTTCTAGTATCGTTTTTGCAAGATAGAACTGCACATTTCACCATGTTTATTCGTATATATTATATGAAAAAAATTCCGGAGCAACGCACTTCGGCAGCACTCAACCACGACTACGAGCGCTCGCGGCGGGAACTTCATGTTGTTCCCACCTGTGCCTACTGTTCCCACTTGGTTGTTCGCACTCTATAGATAGTATAATATATACTCTACTAGCGACCCGCCCCGGCTTCGCACGGATGCAATGCTGATACTAAATACACTACAGAAAAACTGTGAACGTTGTATATAAAAACATAGCGGCCCGCTCCGGATTCGCACGGGTATAAAATAGATAGCCGGGCGGCCGGCCGGTACCGCTGCAAACGCTACGTCCCGCAATTTTTAAATCTGTAATATCTTCGAAAATATTCACTTAAATCATACGGTGTAAAGGGCCATATAGATCTATATTAAATGAACAATGTATTCAAGGTATTTAATTAGTTAAGGATTAATGCTGTATTGGTTAAAATCGCATCGAAAATTAGCCATTATTTGTCGTAAAAAGTAAATGACAAAAAAAAGTTATTGTGGGTTATCCATAAGAGATAGACCTCATGAGAGATAGACATATACCATCGCGGACTTTTCTGTAGACCTTTTCAATGTGTATAATACTTAGTACATTATTTTGATAAAACTCGTAGGGTTCAGCCTGCGTTTGCAATGTAAGCGGAAAAAATGTAATTTTTTACGACATCACATTAGAAACCTCAAAAATAACAGTACTTCTCCACTATTTAATGGATGTTATTATACATATAAACCTTCCTCTTGAATCACTCTATCTATTAAAAAAAACCGCATCAAAATCCGTTGCGTAGTTTCAAAGATTTAAGCGTACAAAGGGACATAGGGACATAGGGACATAGGGACAGGGAAAGCGACTTTGTTGCACGCCTCTTATGCGAAGCGTTGAGGTGGGTACTACTGTCACTTCGCGCAAAACATCTGATTTTTCAAACTTAAAATGTCTTTATGTATCATACATTGCACTTGTAAGATAATACATACACACACATATTAAGACAAAACACTATTTTTAACATTCATGATATTTTTGATGTCATTTTTGTTATTTAAACTAGTTAAAAAACAGTTTAAAAAGGTTCTGTCTTAGGGTTCTGTCTTGAACGTCCGTGTGTCTGTATGTGCGGAGGATTTTCTTGTTAACACGATAGCGACCGAAATACTTTACTAATCGAGTCTTTTTTTTCTCTTACGCTTGAGTATGCTCAGGAATAGAACCCTTTCATTTTTCAGGGTCTGATTCGATGTGGTTTAATTGTTATTAAATAAACAAAAATAATAATTAATAAATAGTTATTTAAAAAAAATTATGAGGCGTGCACTTTTGGATTTTCCAAACTATTTTATACTATGTAGTGAAGATTAAACTACTTGTAAACTACGTAGCTATACAATTTACTCTATAGTCTATTCTATGTTGAGTTGTCACTTGTCAGTGTAAGTGTAAGCTGTCAAATTGACTTTTGATTTTTGAATTTTGCAAAATGCCAGTATTGTTCTTCTATCTATTGTTGTAGACTGTAGAGTTTATTTAATAATTAATTAATAATACCACCACATTTATTACAACAGAAAAATGTATCTGATTGTGACGATGTTCTCATTATAGCATATAACCTTCATATTGCCTATCGAATATTTTGTGATCAATTTTATTCCTATAATGTGAGCTTCTTTGTTTATTCTTAGCTGTTTAATTTTATTGCCAAGTTTGTGCAAATAATTTTCGTAATAAAAATAAATTTTTTGAGTGAAAGCATATGGATTTATTTGTTACTTATTTTTCATCTATTTTCTTCTTCCATATGCACCATTTATCTTCGGAAGAGAGTTTCCATTGATTTCATGTTATTCATTTTCATATATTATAATTCTAAAGCAACATTTCGGTGATTATGCAAAGTTGGTTTTTTTTAGAAGATTCCAAGAGGCGTAAGTTAAAAATACAAAGAAAAATGACGGATAAACAAATACCTCAAAAAACAGAAATTGCAACTCAAAATTGGGTGTTTTCTGTCGCTTTATCGGATTTATCATCAAAAGAGAAACTCTTCATTACTGGAAGTACACCCGAGCTTGGTGAATGGGACTACAGAAAAATTGTTCCTTTAGAACTGAATGAAAATGCCAATGTTTGGACCAAAACCATTGAAATACCAAATGATTGTGATGTATACTACAGATATGTTGTTTGTGCTGTAAATGAAGAATGTAGTGAGACAAGAATATGCCGATGGGAATGTTCAATAGAACCAAGAGTTATTAAAGAAAGTATGTTGCACCCTGTTATTGATCATTTTGGAGAATATGGTGGTAATGAAAGGTTAATAAGAGGCTGGCTTACATCTCAGTCTTTAGTTCAATTTAAATTTATTGATAACCCTTTAAAACTTAAGAGCCGTCTTGCTGGAAGGCTTATGCACATCAAAGTTACACCTGTTAAGTTAAGTTTCGGGACAGAGTCCCATATTGAAGAGTCTTCGCTAAGTACTGATACAATGGATATAGAAACACCAGCAGGAGTTTATGTAGAAGTTGCCACTTTGGATAATGATCCTAGTCTTTGCTCTTTACAACCCCAGGAACAATTTGGTAGAGAATATAGACCTAATGATACATTATTAGTTAATGTATTTGCTCCAAATCCTAAAAGTATTGCATTTCTTATTGACTTCTATTCATATAGTACTAGAGCCTCCAGTGAAGATCCTCCTTGTCACATTGGATACACTTATGTCCTCCCTAATATGTTTAAGCCTTCTGAAGGTTTGTTAGAATTGCCAGTCACATGCAATGTTAAGCATCGTCCCCTTGGAACAATTAATTTTGAATACCTCATAATTTGCCCTATGGAGGAAAATCTTTCAAACTTTAAAGTCACTTATGCTAAGCATTGGGATCCCACTTGGACAGGCTTAGAAGTTGGACACCGGGGCTTAGGAGCCAGTTTTAAAAGAAAAGAGTAAGTTTTATTCTATTTATTTTAAATGTAATATTTTATAAGTACAGTTAAAGAAAACAAAATGTGTTTAAAGTGTTTATTTTTGTATTATAGTGGCATAGTCCACTTCCTTGTGCCGTAATTGATAAACATTTTCAGGGGAAATTCAATTCGCGAAAATACAATAGCTTCCCTTAAAAAGGCAGCTGCCAGTGGGGCAGATATGCTGGAATTTGATGTGCAACTTAGTAAAGACATGATACCTGTCATATATCATGATTTCCATGTGTGTATTTCTATGAAAAGAAAACGAGAAGTTGATTTCTCTGAAATGCTAGAATTGCCTGTGAAAGACTTGACCTTGGAGCATCTGCAGAAACTAAAGGTATCCTGATTGAGTGAGCTGTTAGCGCAAACCTGTATAAATAGATCTCAAATTTATAACATGCTCTAGAAATTTACATCATTCTGTAAGAAAACCAAAAAAGTAATAGTTCACATTATGTGTAACAGACCAAGGTCTTTTCTTTTATTTGTTGTAATTTTTTTTTAATATTAATGAAAAACAGTATTTATACGAGAATTTTAGATTTTGCTCAAACTATTAAGAGTGGTATATGTATTTCATAAGTAACTTGTGTCTTAAAAATAATTATTTAAGCACTTATATGATAGCTCCTTGATAACAGGCAGTCAACCCAAATTAATATGCAAATAAAATACATTCGAAATGTAAAAAGTAAAAAAAAAATATAGCGCATATTGGTGATAAACTAAAATTGTTTAATTTTTTACAGGTGTATCACTTAGTAGAGGGTCGAAATCATGAAATTCTGTTCTATGATGAAGATTTAGAAGAGCATCAACCATTCCCTACTCTCAAGGATACACTTGAAGCCTTGGATGAACATGTAGGATTCAATATTGAACTTAAATGGACAATGGAGCTTAAAGATGGCACATTTGAATTGAATAATCCTTTTGACATGAATACTTATGTGGACAAGGTAAAGTTAACTTTATTAAAATAAATAATTAAAAAAATGTCTTAACAATTAAATTTAATTTTAAATGTAATATTATTAAGTTATAATAAAATAATAACAGGTGCTCGAAGTTGTCCTGAAGCATGGTGGAAGCCGTCGCATCGTATTTTCCTGTTTCAATCCCGATATTTGTACAATGGTGCGGTATAAACAGAACAAGTATCCCGTTATGTTCCTCACTGTCGTAAGTATTGTTTACATAAACATATTGTTTACTAAAATACGATGACACATTCTTTGACTCTACGTTGCCTGGTTATTGACCTTTACTCACGCTACTTTATCTGCATAATGTGATTAGACCAATTAGACTTTGTTTCTTTTTTTTTGGATGGCATTGAACTTTGATGGATGAATTTTTTTAATACACTACTAAAATCCTTAATTAATCCACAGCAATTAATTAATTAAAATAACATTGACCTGATAAGGTGCTGTTTATAACATATTCTTAGGTTGTTAGTATATATGTTATGGACCAGGTGATTAATGCGGGCATTATTTATAATGCACGAGCATTATGAATAATGTCTAGCTTTATTGGGCTAAGTGATTAATTACTATCTTAACTTCATTATTTATCACATTGCACGGTCATTATTAAAATGCTACATGACAATTGGGCAATTTGATAATAAAGCTTGAAAAGTTGTCGCAAAGCCAAAAAGTTGTGTACCTCAAAATGCCATCACAGTGGCAGTTGTTCTAATAAATAAACCTGTTACTTGCTACATATTGTATAATTATTGTTTTCAATTTTATGTTCTATTTTACTTCTTTACATTTCGTTTATTAAGAGTAATTGCTTATTATGCCAAATAATGAGTCTGATTGCTTAAACTTTAGTTTATTTTATGTTTCATAATAATAAGTCATTTCTATAAAACAAAGGTATGTTGCGAAATTTTTGTTTTTTGGATTGATTTACTTGGAAAATTTTATAGTACTTTTAAAGTTTCTTACTGAAGCTGGTGTAATGATGGAAGAAAAGAAGGTTAAAATAACACAAAATTTATATTGTATAAAATATGGTTTTCAAACCCAGGTTTACATTTAAACCATATAAATCTAATCATTAAAATCTCAGTTCAAAAGTATTTACAGTACTGATAATTCTTCAATATTATGACAATTCCAAAAAAATAAAAATAAAAACAATCAAAATCAGGTCACATTATCTTTTTTTCTGAAATTTTAGATACATCGGAACTTTCATTATGCTCTTCTTCATTTTCACTTTCCCTTCTGCCATCACCTGTGTAAATCGTTTCATCGATTAATTCAATTCACCCTTAGAGTATGTATTACTACATAAAGAATTGACATTTAAAAACAAAACCAAGAAGGGTATGTAATAGCAGCTCTATATAATTCCACACAGAGAGAACACGTGCAGTCACCAATATTTAAAGACGACTGACGGATTTTTGAATTTTTTGACTGACAGGCTACCGTCACCTAACACCCGATTTGTTTTTGATTGTGTATGACCGTGAATTGACTTCTATTTCTTTTAAACAAGGTGTAAAATGCAAGTGCATTGTTTAAGGCTCTTACGATTCAACGATTCGAGTGTTTTCGGAAATTAGCGAAGATTTGCATGCGCATTATTAATTTTGGAGTACTGTAATATGACTTTTTAAATGCAAAAACTAGTGGATTTTTAAGGTAGAAGTCCTTGGTAATTAATCCCAATAATGAGCCTGATTGTTTAAGTGGTTTAATATTTAGTTTATTTTAAGTTAAATGACAATAACAATAAAAAAATAGTAATTAAATATGTTTGTATTACTCTGCCCAAAAGGTGATGGGCAATATGTATAATGCCCGGTCAATTTGATTATTTGAATAATTATTATCAAATTGCACTCTCATATTGGGCATTTTTCATAATGACCGTGCATTATGTATACTGCCCAATTTATCACTTGGTCCATAACATATACATTGTTATTTTTTTACAGGGTGTGTCTGAAAAGTACCCCCCATACCGTGACCCCAGGTGTCTGTCCATCCCTGCGGCCGTTCAAAATGCAATCAGTTCCGATATTCTCGGCATCGTAGTGCACACTGAAGATCTGCTTCGAGATCCAACACAAGTAAGTTTTCGAGTCCTTTTAAAAAAAACTGAATAAACTATTTGTATAAAAACATAACATCTGCTCGTCTTTATTTCAATGTTTGATTTTTACTACTTGTTTATTTGTGGAGACTGTAATATTATGTGTGTTAAGGTTTTTCTCAGTTTTCAATTTAACTCTTAATAAGACACCTACATAAGTTGCAAAAAGACGTATGGTTGTAATGTGTATTTTTACTAGCATCAATATTCCTCGTGCAGCGCCAACTGAAAATAGCGCAAGGTCAATGCGCTATTCAATATACAGATTTTATTTTAAAGTACTTACATATTATACTGTAAAACCTTATGAGTTATGGTATAGCAATATCAGGAGTCAGTACTATCACTCGATATAAAATAATATCTTATTATTTTAATCTTAACGATTAAGTCCTTGAGCAATTTTTGCATAATAATTTTCAATTTTTCAACAACGAATTTATTTTAGTATTTTTTTTTTGTATTTGCTACGATACGATATATCGTATTCCGGACGGCTATAACTGAAATGATTAGAAATTAAAACAAAAAAAAGTTTGAGTACCTACATAACATAAGGTAACAATTTATGTTACTAAATTAAAATCCTACTTTATTGCTGAAAGTTAAATATTTGGTTAAAATTTTTAGCGAAATACCTTACTACACCCATACTAATCTTATTTTTAAATCTTATAATTTATAAATAAATATTATATTAGCTAGAGAATATTAATCTTGCCTGGTTTACCTTCGAGCAGATACAAAAACATTCGTTTGCCAGTCACGCGATGATTACAAAACACGTGATCATTACGTCAAAAGTTCAGTCGCAGTTCAACAAATAATAATTGCTTGTTAGAAAATCAATTGTTTAATGTCTTGGGTACATAGTTGATCACATAATACGTAAGGATTACATGATCATGTCATACTAATCTATGTAGTCATGATGGACTAATATCGACAGTCACGTTTATAGAATTTAGATATTGGGTGTATATTTAAGGTGCTAATATTGCGTTTATCGGTCTCTAATAATAAGTTATTAGAGCGTTATCATTTCATTAGATGGGAAAAAACACACTAAATTTCAACAAACAATGTTCGATAGATGTAGATAACAAGATATCGCTTGACGCTTCTATAATAATAATCACTCCTTGCCGATTTCGGCTACGGCGACTGCTAATTATTATTGTCAACACGGCGGGTCAGCCCTTTCATGCGCACGTAAATGGCTGATGTAGCCAATTTTGGCTAAAAATGTACGGTCACATTTGGGGCACGTCAAAACACCACCGCAATAATTATAATTGATTGCCGCAGGTGGTCGGGCTTTGAGCTCATCGCGTTTGGCGTCTAGCTCTCTGCAACATATCTCCTCAAAAGCGTTGATGTTTTGCTTAAGAAGGTGTCTCCATTTAGATCGATCATTAGCCAATGCCTCCCATCTGGAGGAATCGATCCCACATTTTTTCATGTTCCGCTTTAGAACATCCTTGTATCGAAGGAGTTGTCCACCATGTTTTCGCTTACCTTCTCGTAGCTCACAGTAGAATATGCGCTTGGCTACTCTTTCGTCAGGCATCCGGAAAACATGGCCACACCATCGCAGCTGCCGTTGCATCAGGAATGCTTCTATGCCAAAGGTGTTAGTGCGACGAAGTATTTCCGTATTTCTGATCCTATCCGTCCACTTGATGCCTAATATATCCCGCAGGCATTGCAAGTGAAAGCGATCAAGCATGCGAATTTGTTTTCGAAAGAGACACCAAGTCTCCGATGCGTATAATAGGTTGGGTAGGACTATAGCCCTGTAGACCGAGACCTTTGTTGCCATTTTTAGGTCGTGAGAGCAAAAAACCTTTCGTCTTAGTTTGCCAAAAGCAGCCGATGCGTGCGAATAAAACTAGAACCATAATCAAATAAGTAGGTACTTTGGCAGACTTAAAGTTAATATAAAGAAGTAATATATACAGAAGAATGTTAATATGTTTTTTTAATAATGCGTAAAAATTGCTAACCGCATAGAGAAGTAGGTAACGTAGGTTACTATTTGTAAGTGGAAATATGGCCAATTATATAGGTAACACTGAATGATATACATACATATAACCCATCCTAGGTATAGTACATACCTGATGTAATTAATAGATAAATGTAATTGCATCAGGTTTTCAGAATGAGCCCTTTTTATTTAATTCAAATTGCCCGAATTACGCGTATGTACTTAAATAAGAATATTATAATAAGCTAGCCGTATCCGTAAAAACAGACATTCCAATTTTAGTTTTTTGTATAGACTATAGTTAACTAGATTATAGATAATATTATCGTTTCAATTCGGTTGGTCCTTAAGTATTTTAAACGAGATAAATAATATTTATTTAGGTAAAGCTGGCGACTGATGCTGGCCTGGTTATCTTCTGTTGGGGCGATGACAATAATGACAAGAACACCATTAAGAAACTTAAAGAGATGGGACTACACGCTGTCATCTATGATAAACTCGATCAGTACACAACGAAGGAAGTTAAGGTATATGAAATATAAAATTTCATTCTAAAGCTTCTGCTATCCTTTATCGTAGTTTAGCCTATGCGATCACTCGATCGTTTATAGTACATGAAAAAAGCCTATAGTCATGAGCACAGACACTTTCGTTAGTAAGCTTTATCAAAGATTAACATGTAGTTTGTCCTCACAGCAATTTTCGCATGAACCGCATTAATAATTCAATTGATTTATCGAAACAGAATGAGTATTTCATTAGTGCTGATTTATAATGTGGCATCACAGGAAAGCATATTCTTGATGGAGGCGCGGGAATCGCAACGAGAGATAATGCAGCTGGCTGCATTGGACGCGCTCCCCGCTTCCGAGAGCTCGAGCTCGGTACAGAGTCCGTGCGAGTCGGGAGTGCGGCCGTATCTCAATCTGGCCGCGCGCCACAAACTGGCCGAGCGCTCCACCGTCACGTCTCTGGAATCCCTCGCGTCCTCCATCGACATCCGCGACGATCTCACCGACCGCACCCTTAAGCGGAACCACGATATCATAATGAACATACACAAAGAGTCCCAAGTAAAGGAACAGCGCAACTCTTTCTTGGGACTCTTTCCGGCGGGCGATTCCAAGGGCTCGCCGAAAAAATTACGTAAAGATACGTGAATTTATCATACGCAAGCACTGTTTTGTAATTGTCGCCACCTAAATTTTAAAAACACATTTCGATGCTCAATTTTTTTGTCGAATTTCGCAACATTTTTCATGTTATTATTTTTGTATGTATAGTAATCATTTCTTAATTTTATCAATAACACTTGCTATCTCATGATAAAGCTGGTGATTTTAGTACATTTTACATAATGCTGCCAAAACATGTGACCACCTTATATCCAGATTTAATAATCTAATTTAATCGTAAGCTGGTTTGTAAAATTATAAAATAGAGTATAGGTTAATAAACGAATTTATAACAATTTTAATTTAGTTAGATAAATTGTAACGATGTTTAACTGTGATATCCAAATATTATTATTATTTCCCTAATTTTCATGTTATCACATTAAATTTTATGTTTGTAATTACGTTACTACAATAAAAATTTTACCAACGACATAGTAGTTTTTGTTCACTTTTTATTGAAATTTAACATGTCTGTGCGAAAGGATGCAGCGGATCAGTCTCGACTTCAATAAGGTACTTTGCATCATATTATTAGAAACGGAAGTTCTCAGTGAATATTAAGGCTTACAATGGGCTTACATTTTGCAGTCAGGGTCTTTATTGAAAAACGACTTTCCGAAGCGAATGTTAAAATAAAGATGATAAAAATGTTTACATTTTCTTAATACTAAGTTAAAATTTCATGTTTGGGATCGAAATTTCGTATTTCAATAAGGATCCATTTAAGATTGACTAAGCATTTTAAATATTTAAATCTATTTTTAAAAGAGTTTCGTCACTTCATTTTATTATAGATAATATTATAATGGTATAGGTAATTGCTGTTCACAATTGTATTGCTTCTGAAACGAAACGAACTACCTTTATCTTCTTTCCATCTACATTCGACCAAACGAGAGCTACCCATAAAATCTAAGCGCGCGTGACATTGTCGCCGCTCAGGTGGTTACCATGCCACATGACTATAACCATTCTTATTATCACGTTTAACACAAAGGAGAATGGGCATTTTACTATGGAAGTTGGGCCTGAACCCTTGAGTTGGACCAATACACATGAGATATTGTTTTTATAATAGATCATAACACATACATAACGGGAAAAATATATATAAAAAAATAATCAACCGGGTTTTTGTACAGTCACATCAAGTTTTATTTCTTTGTGTATAATATTTTTTGCAATAAATAACTGTTATAAGACAATGACAATATCTTTATGTTACTCCAATTCACTTTCACTTACAAATACGTACTAATCTTAAGCCTTCTAATAACCGAAATACACTAATATTATGTTTTGTAACAGGTACCTATACCGTGTTTATTATAATTTAACGTAGTTAGACGTTTTTTGTGGTTAAACTCAGTCACTCCAGTGACATTTAGATTTATACTTACTTCACTCGAATTAAAAACACCGTTATTGTGCGCAAAATAATAGCCAAATAAATAAAACTTTTTGCCTTGACTGTACAAGAACCCGGTTGATTTATTTTTTTATTTTATTTTTTTCGTATGGTATGTGTAATGATCTATCACAAAAACAATATTTCGTGTGTATTGGTCTTAGCCCAAGTTTCAGGCCCAATTTGCCCATTCTCCAAACAACCTTATTTCTATGAGTTTATGTTCAAAGTTATATCTATTGAAAATTGACAACCTCTGTTGTAGAAAAGCCGAATTTTTGCGTATTGGAGCAAAAATAAACAAAACGTCTCATATGCTTAGGGATGTTATTCTAAAATAAACCGTAAATTCGTGCGTTAGGATACATATTAAAAAGCTTAATTTAATATTTAAGTTAGTTTTCACTAAAATCAAGCTGTCCAATAAAAGGCATAGTTTACTTGTGAGTTGTGTGTACTGTTTAGCTTCTATGTGTCTTGTTGAAATAAATTATGATGAACGATGAACTTTTATTTTATAAGTTCACTACTGGGACCTGACGTGCTTGCCTCAGCCCACATTATACAAAAGGCGGCACATAACTGTAGCGCTGAGTGAAATCCAAAGTGGATTACTGTGCATGGTAATAATTGTCGTACTACAAATACAATTATTATTATTTAGTTACCTTTATTTCGACTTCTACGAAGGTTCGGGCTAGTATCTAATCTTTAGGCCCTTCCAGACTCACGCCGAGAACACCCGAGAACACCCGAGAAGCGTGAATGTGAACAGTTCCTCGCCTTCTCGTTCTCGTTCTCGCCTGTTCTCCGTTCGTTGTCGGTTTTTTCGCCCGCTTCAAAGGGTTTCTCGGGCGTGAACCGAGAACAGTACTACATTCTCGTTTTATCTCAGTTGTAACCAAGGCGCCGTCAGAGAGTGACGTACACGTATTGTTAATTTTGTCTTTAAATATCTTACGCGTCAACCATGTGGACCAACGAATTATCCTTATCTATAATATATAATTATCCTAATCCTTTTTTAGTTTGTTTTATTTTTGGCTAAAACATAATGAAAGTATGCAATGGCACATAAAGTCAATCCTGCTGCCGTCTCCGTAGCGTCGTCCATATCGGTTGGGAGCGAGATGACTAATGAGAACATTTGAGAATGTGAATACTTTCTTGTTCTCGGCGAAAAGTCTTGGCGAGACTTCTCGCCGAGACTTCTCGCGTGAGTCTGGAGGTGCTATTTAATGCATGTTCGGGCCAGCGCTAATGAAATTTGCCACTAAAAGTGTACCTACGGAAGTACCTTATATATGTCTTAATTTCTTAGGTTACTTAATTTGACTAAGTACGTCAATTCAGTCAGTCTTTTCAATCAGATGAATATCGTACAATAAACTAGCAAACCGGGCGAACTCCGTTTCGCCACCAGAGACACCTTTTCTTTGCTATAAACCTCACGGAGCTCGAGACCTTTCCAAGGAATGCAAAACCGTGGAAATCGGTTCGTGCATTCTGAAGTTATAGCGTCAGGAAGGAAAACCCGACTTATTTTTATATACATAGTAGAAAATATAATTAATTTAAGACTGTGAGTTGCGGAAATAAGTATGTACTTACTTCCAACGTATTTTAATGAATCCACAATAAAGAAATATACGAAAACGTTTTTGTTTCATTTAATCATTTATATATAAGCATATATAAGCGCAACCATCTTTTCGAGATTGCATTATTCAATTTTAACGGTTTTTTTTTTAATAGGAACAAGTATTTTACGCAATATGTTTCATGGGATACAATCGAACGTTATTCAGTATTAGCTGGTACTTTTGAATTGAGCTTGTTAGAAATCATTTCAATGTTAGCTTTGAACTGACAATTAGGTGATCAAACATCTTTGTCTTGCCTAACCGTGACTTTTCCTTGTTAACTTGATCTACGCCACTCTACGCTTAGCCCTGGGTCGGCGCAAACGGGCTACCGACCCCAGCCCCAGTAGCCAGCGACAGTCATTCACAGATTTTTTCATATATTTTGTCGCGGACATTTAGAGTGGTCGTCATCACACATGTGCGGTGCGTCTATAACAAACATACTACATAATATAAAAATGCGTTCAGTAGCTGTCGCCGGCCATCAATGACTGCGGTAGTGCGGTCGGTGTCCTGTTTGCGCCGACGTTTACGTGATAACCACTGTAGATACCAAAGAGGCGGTTAATGAGAAAAAATTGAATTAGGATCTGCAAGTTTTGGTTCATACTTTAATGTGCGGATGAAACCGCAGTGCATACCGCACACACATAAGTATTTAAAATTTATAAATTAGAAGCTATAAAGGGGTTAATAAAATAACTTTTCTAAATATTTTTTTTAATAGCACATAGTTTAAGTACTTACATTGTAAAAAATTATACATTATTATTAAATAATATATATAATAAGGGACGGAATGTATTTTTACATCACACTTTGTTGCACTAATAATGTATATTTACTACAGGAGCAATTAGGTATATTATATAATTTAATTAGTTATATAATTATATGTAAATACAATTTTGTATAAAATAAATAACTTATATAAGTATTTACCTACCCTTCATAAATAAGTTCAACACAAGTATAATAATACAATATTGCGTTCAGACAACTTTGGTGACAAAAACGAAATAAGTAAATAAAAGTGTTGAAAATAAATCCATCAAATGCATAATGCCAAAATGTAGGTATGTAATAAATAATAATGTAATTTGTTTATTGAAAATAATAGAGATTACTGAGAAATATAATAAAAATTTAAACTTGCAATGTTATAAATTTTCATTATATTTCTCAGTAATCAAAACAAAACAAAATTAGACATTTGAATTCATGAATAGTTGAATTAAAAAATTAAATTAAATTAATTATAGTTCAATTGAATTGTGAAATATAATTCTAGCACAATCAAGTTTTAGTAGTTGATTTTCAATTTCTATACAAATTATTCTTGTTTAAAAATTTAAAATAATGTTCAAGCACCTAAAATAACAAAACTATCATATAATTTCCTGATAAACGAAACTTTACGGATCTTTGAAGAATCAAAAAGAAAATATACTTTACAGGTTTTAAAAATAGTGGAATGGTAGATAGTGAGTTAGTAAATCTTTCTAAAAAAAGGATTACATATTAAGATTACTTCATTAAATTGGACGGATCATTTAAGTATTTGTGCTCTTAATTACAACCAATAATTGTAGTTGCATATTAGAATCCTATTCAATAATAATTACTTTTATGGCTATATGTTAATCACATATACTTTCAAATAACTATACAACACTGAAAATATATATAAATGTGCGCATAATCATTATAAATACTTACAAGTAGTTATTAAAAAACAATATAATGTTGTACATCGGAGCAATGTAACACTTTGATTAAGTAGTTATACAATTATTGCATCTTATTATTAATTGACTCAGTGATATGCAATTAATATAGTAATATCTTATTATTTTGTTTCCTATATTATATATATAAGTTATTGTATACTTTATGCGTTAATATATTATTACTATGTATATCCATTAATATACACCTAAAAAATATACGAATCTAATATAAAAAAGTAAATAGATCATAACTAATATATTGTTTTTAAAATAAATTATACAGGATTTAAATATTTATCCACACCATATAAAAGGGTTAACATACATGATTATGCAATTTAAGTACATAGTTCTATGGCCACTTATTGATTTATAACTATGTATTTTACAAAAAAAAAAAAGTTTTGTTTACTTTAAAATATAAACATTAAATGGTCCCTGGACGGTATGATATAAGATAACCATTAGTATAAGTTATTGTATAGGTTCCTACTTAATAATTTCAATATAGTAAAAAATTACACCAACATTTATACAAAAATATACCTGGATATCCATGTGCAAGTAATTTAGCAATTTTTGTTACTTATAGATGTACAAGTGCTAACTATCATTTACAAAGCGAAAATATTTCAGTTTGTACCAGGACGGATTAAGGATTCAAATAAAAAGTGTCTATCATCTTAATACACTTGAATACTTTGATTAGGTAAAGAGAAGAACTTGGCTAATCCAGCGGGAGGTTTTGTTTTAAGGTGCTCTTCTATAAATTGACACGGACAGATGTACTTTTCGCCATGCCGACCGGGAACAATACTGCTCAGGTTCAATCTGTTTTTCACCGCGTACGCTCCCCAGCGTGCGACGTACCGCAAATACAGAAGAGCGCCTCTGTCCTGTAAAGATATTTAAAATTATTTATATTGCAAAATATTGGCAGGTACAAAGTACGGAAATTATATGAATCGTGACTTGCCAAACGAACAATACGGTACAATCAATCCAGCCCGCGCCGCCTGAGCCAATCGTTGCATGTGGAACAACAGGCGCGCGTGTCTTTGGGCTCTTTGTTGCGTAGAATCTCTTCTACGTATTGGCACGGGCAGAGCGCATGCGCCAAGTGACGCGGCGCCGCGGGGTTGCCGCCCTCTTCGTCGAGCGTCCAGTCGAGCCGGCGACGCAAGAAGTCTTTGCCCCAACGTTGGAGGTAACGAAGGAACACTTGCTCGGCCATATCCTGCACATTTTATTTTCCTCACTTACCCATATACTACACACACCGACTAGCTATGTATACGTTAGTGGCATGCGTGCGTGTTAGCTCGATGACATGCTATGGTGCATAACAATGAGACATGCATTTGAATTAGGTGCTTGCTACCTACAATCTACATATCTATATATTTTATTTAACAAATAAGCTTTTATTGTAATGTAAAGTTATCTTAAATGTTTTAGGCGCATAAAAACATGCTTATAATAATATGTCTTAAATTTTACAAAGAAGTATATAATGGTGAATAAATGGTGAACATATGGCAGATTCCTCTATTTCCTCAATAGGCTGAAACCTCAAGCCTAGTTTATTGTAAATTTGCAACTACAACAACTAAATTGCATATCAACTTAAACAGCCATTGCATCTATTATTTGACAACAGGCATAAGATTGGAATGGCGAATGGATTGTATATTCAATGTCAAATAAATATAGAGAAACCCAGAATCAATGTCAAACTACATTTCAGTAGGAATTACAAAATATCATCATGCAAGCAATTACACAGCATTAATCTCAATAGATTAGTTAAATTATTATTTGAGAAATAAAATATTAAAACAAATGAAATAATTTACAATATTCCGCATTTCAATGTGAAACCCATTTACATTAGGTATATGTTTATGTACTTATATCTGTACTGTATATATTTTTTTACCATGAAGAATGTGAAAGAAGTAGGAAAAAAAATGCTTTGTTAAGTTATTTGATTAAGGTGCAGATTGCAAGAATTTTATGTTATTTTTTTTTATTTCATTCAGGTCATAAAAATAGCTTGATTGTTTTACGTAACACTTGTAAGAAATGTTACACTATGTCGCGCTAGTAACAATAAAAAAATTATCTCCTTAAGATGTATGCATTACAAACACCTTGTAAATGCGTATAACATATATTATGTGCTAATGGAAAATAACCTTTGGAACATTTATTATGAAATTTGTTGGCAATTGAATTAATTTGTATCATGTATGGTAATATATTATAAGAATAAAAATATAAAGTTGTTTTGTTACATTACAAGGCATTCATAAGTAAAATAAAAGCTTCAAATTCCTGCATCCCTATGGGATATCCCATTTAGAAATTTGTTATCTATATGGAATGTGGTAATGGTGTAACCCAACAGGTTTTTATACCTTTCTAGTATACCAAATCTATTTTCAATTTCTATACTTTTTAAATTTGGAATAGTTATAGAAATAATTTATATTACTACCTGACAACAGTTACTTATTCATGTATTTAATTAATTGTTTAGAAGATCATGATATATACAAAAGATCAAAGTACTAATAAATTCCCACAGAGATTTTAATTTGTGGTAATATGGAATCCTTCACCATAAAGTTAATAAAAATAACCAATATTATCACATAAGTCTTAGCCATAATTATTTAATAATTTATATTAGGAATTCCATACCCAAAATATTGCACAGTTTACAAGACATTTTTTGTTTTCAATACCATTATGCTGTCAGTATTAGTAAAAGTTAATAGAATAGAAAAAAATGCAGTAAATCTAATAAAAAGTACAGTTTACCTGTTTCCTAGATAATCTGGTTGTTTGACTTCCTCGTATCACAATGTCATTTGCTTGTACATCTAACTTCTGCTCCCAGCCTTTCATGATTGTTTTTCCTTCTTCACTCTCAATAAATTGTTGTAAATGTGTAATACAAGGTGTTGAATCAAAATACATATAACATAGATGGACTTTGTGACATGAGATTTTGCCTCTATCATCTAGAGCCAGTAACAACTTGTGCTTGACCAACAACTTATTCACACTCGCCAAACATTGTTCCAATCCCTTTGATAGTCTTAACTTGATCCACATGCATAGGAAAATTGCTAATGCATTCAATATCAGCCACAAAACACCAAGTGAAAACAATGTTAATCCTGTTAATCCTGAGAATAAAAGTGTGAGCAGGACCATAAAGGCTACAGTGATCCAACAAACAAGAACTCTCTTGTAGCAAATGTTATACAATGTAAACCGTGCATCATTCACAAGCAACTCCATCGCATGAACATATTCTTCAACTGTGAGCTGAAAAGATCAACAATATATAAAAAAAAAACAGTTTTAAGTAATTGTGAAAATAGCAGGTTTATGGAATATGGATATATTATACTAAATAATTCAACCAAGAAACAATAATTTGATTTTCATAAGGAAGGATTGCACTTATGAGCAATAATTGAGAAGTATGAACTATGCATAGTAGAAGTAATAGATTTAATGTTACTTACTGTTAAACCTTGAGCCATTAATTCTTCAGGCACAAGTTCTGGCTTAAATTGAGCTGCAGTTATCCAAGGTAACTTAGTGTTGACTGGTAACAATGTAACAATGATGTCTCCATTAGCTAAAATTGAATAATATTGGAAAATTAGAAACTATTATTTTAATACTGCCTTCATGTCTTACAGTAAAACTGAACTTACTAAACCCCTGGCGTATATTATTAAAATCAACATTCTTCAAAGCAGCACTTGATATTGGTTCTAAATGTTTGTCATTACGCTCTAAGTTAACATGAACAGTTTCAGTTTTTAAAACTGCAGGCAATTCTGTATTCAAAGATGATGCAGCTTCAGAGAGTCTTTCTGAACCAATTGTTGTATTTGGAGAAGGTACTTCAACTTGTGATGTATCATCATCGAATTTTACCCATTCTTTCTTCCTTTCTTGGGTTATATTTCCATTTACTTCTGTCGTTTCCATTTCTAATCACTACAATAGTTCGATGTTAAATGTTTTTGGTCCACTATAATAACTTGCATAAATTACACTTTAAAGAATTAAAAAGTATGAATAGTACTTGTGTAATAAATTTTGAAATGTTTTGAGTTTTTTAAATAGTTAAACTTCAAAGTTTATAGAAAAATTTTATACGTCAATCTATATAATCGTCATCGCCATAGTTCTCCTTGACGGTTAGAGCTGTCATTGACATTTGACATTCACAAACTCAGCTGTGTCACGAGTAAACAATCAAAGATTATAGCTCTGAGATATAAACTAAAAATCGTCACGAAAGAAGTCACAAACCCCGTTTTCCAATTACAGCACTAGAGCGCATTATGCGGCATAATGCTTAACGTTGAATGTTCCAACTACAGCAACGCTTCGCACAATCGAGCACTAGAAAAAGTAATGTGCGTGAATTGATGCGTGCAATCGATTTATCGTTAGTAATTATTAGGGTGCACTCACACACATCAGTCACCGTCACGGCACGTCACCGGACAGGATTAAAAAAAAATATGTACCAATAGTTCTAGTATGACTCTGTTCCCACACGACAGTCGCCGGCACGAAATCTATCAGTGACGTCCCCGGTCAGGCACGTCAAATAATCTTTCCATACATGTATCATACTTTTATCCCCACTCACCCGGTGCCGTCACGTCTCAGTTCAGTCAGCGTCGTGCTACCGTCAATTGCTACATGTTCTCTAGCGTGACACACGTCTAATCACTCACTAACCTGATGTATGTGTTCAATGATTCAGTCAAACCGGCGACGTGACTGACGGACAACATGACGGTGACTGGTGTTTGTGGATACGTACACAAACCGTCACCGATCAGTCATCGGTGACTTGACGGTGACTGATGTGTGTGAGTGCACCCTTAATTGTTGGAAAAAAATTTAAAGCTTTCGTTTCATTGTAGTTTTTTCGAAATAATCAAAGTTAATTCAAATTGTGTTAAAAAAATAAATTTAAGTATGGATGAAGGTACAAACATTGAAAAAAATGTTAATGAAAAAATCACAATCCAAATTACTTAAAATAACCGTAAATATTTTTCAACAAATTATTATGTATACCACTTTATTTACACATTATTGAGGTTATTGCTAACTCTATGAATATTTTTTTTTTCAACACTGAACTTAGCGCAACCTGGTTTCACGTTCCAATCAGCCACAGCAGCAGCAGCATCAGCATAATTCGGCATTGTGCGGCACTGAGTCGCATTATGCTCTGTAATTGGAAAACGGGGTTAATTAAAGGCGTTGGCAGACGTATAGTTTAAATTTCAGGACAATAAAATTTACACACACGGCACGATCTGATGATACAGGTCATTTCAACAATTGAAAATTATCATATTTTGTACATGCTGTTCACTGTTCAATCATTGTTTTACATGGCATGGTAATTTGGCATATTATAGTATTATATTCTGTGACTTGTTTGACCTTTGTTTGAAATGTCGCAGGCAAATTGTATAATCTCGCCGTTTCCAAAATTCTACAAAAAGACGGTCGCGAGCCAACGGAAGTGGGGCTCCTAATCCTATTTCTATGTACCTAGTTTTAAAAACACGAACCTAACCTAACCCACCCCCTTATCCAAACGAAAAATTTCTGATTACTTACGCATTCTCGACATATTACAAAATGCCGAGCTTTTGTAAGCGGCGAAATACGGCGAAATAATACAATTTGCCTGCGATATATTATATATATATACTAGCGGTCCGCCCCGGCTTCGCCCGTGGTACATATGAAAAATAGATGTTGGCCGATTCTCAGACTTACCCGATATGCACAGAAAATTTCATGAGAATCGGTCCACCCGTTTCGGAGGAGTATGCAGACTAACATTGTGACACGAGAATTTTATATTTAAGATATATATATATGCATTTTAATTTTGTACACTATTAGTTACATAAAAAATATCCAATGTAAGTACAATGATTTTATCATATTAATATGTATATTTTATTAAAGAAGATTTTTGAGTAATTCTGTCTGTATGACTGTCTCTTCTTCACGTCGAAACCACTGAACCGATTTGATTGAAATTTGCTGAAATTTGGTACAAAGATAATTTGAGAAAGATTTGAGATATGAGAAAGGACATAAGATTTTATATCGTAAATCCCACGGGAATGATGCTGGTTTTTCTGTTTAAGTTAGAATGTTAGTAACAATTTATGAACGTATGTTCGTTACTGTTTCATGCCATTAAACTACTCAACTGTTTTTGATGATGCTTATTGCTTGGCAGGGATGTAGCTTATGTACCAGACTAACACATAATGTAGATATAATATATAAACAGTTTCGTCCACGGATGAAGAAGCGCGGCACAGTTAGCCTTATAAAGTTAAAGTTCCTATTTCTTAAAATTTCACATAATATTAATTATTGATATACATACAGGTAAAACGAATATTTCACTTCAAACGTAAGTTCCGCCAAGCGAAGGTCGCGGGTTCGAATCCCGCCTCGTAATAGATTTTTTCTATTCTTTAAAAAAACAGCAGCATATAGCTTTCATACTATAACTAAATAATATTATGTTATTCTAAATATCAAAGAGTTTGATAAAAAATAAATAATAGTAATAAAATACATACTTATTAACGTACTTACATATTTAAGAACAAAACGAGACACATGAAAATATGCTTAACTACCTCGTATATAAGTAACCAAATCGACTGCACCGTCCATAGCACTACACTACTTGCCCAAAATGCCGCTTGACCGGTTTCCGTACATAATATTATACTCACACTTGAACGGCGATCTTATTTAGTCTGCAAAATCACTCCCACAATCCGGTGCGTGTTCAAAACGTTTATTTAAAAGTTATCTTACTAAGATTTATAAAACCTTTAGTTGTTATTAATTAATGTAGCTACAATCAGTAAGAATAAGTATCGAAGTGAGAATAAGGAGGTGAATTCATAACTTGAACTGGAATACAAACATGGAATCATTACCAAAACAATTCGTTTCAGCAATGAGGACCTTATTCGATATTATGGATGATAAACGGACTGGGTACGTTAAATTAACAGACATTGAAAACCGCTGGCGTGATGATCGTACCAAAGGTTTACCTCACGGGGTTATTGAAAGCCTCCAAAAAGTTGCTTCACATGACGGCTTCTTAACATTTGATAGTTTTTGTACTGGCCTCAAAATATGTCTCCTGCGTAATCAAGTTCAGAGCACTTCAAAACAAATAGATATTGTAAGTGAAGAGGTCGAGGATGTTAATTATCACTCACAGGCGAGTTCGCAAGATCATCGACCTCCTTCAGCTCCAATAATAATTGACTTAAATAGTGCACAGAATCGAGAAAGAAATTGGAATGCAATGAAAAAACCTGGTTCGCAACACCGCACACATAGTATGCCACATTTGGCTGAAGACAAAAGTTCGCGTGAGAAATCACACCTTGGAACATCCATTTTATCTAGTCACGATATAATTCATAGAGGATATGGACCACCAAAACCACCTAGACTTGAGAAAGTCGTAGACAGCAAAGAAACTATTAGAATTATATCCGACTCAGAAAAAAGTAATAATAATAGTAAATTGGAAATTGAAGAGATAACTGAATCAATAGAAGGACAAGGTCGGGGGTTAGGAGACGGGCGTTCTGCAACCGGATCACAATCGTACATAAGCCGTACATCAAGGCGCAGGGAACCCCGTCGACACACATTGCATAACGGTGTCGACTATAATTTGTTAAAGAAGATGAAACAAATTGAACAAGAGAAGGATATTTTGCTACAAGGTTTAACTGCAGTAGAAGAAGCTCGCGAGTGGTACCTCAAACAACTAACGGAAGTGCAAGATAAAATGCGATACGCTGGGAGGATGGGTGCTTATGTGGTAAACTTTTATGCATTCGATTTCACGAATTAATTTAATAGAAGCACCAATTTAGTTGAATCCCATAGATACCTCCCAAAATACGATCAACGTAATATGTTTAACTGTTTATCAATCCTATGCCTTGTTCATATGAGCAGATTTAGTCAAACTTAGAGACCAATGAAAATCTTAGTTTACCGTTATAGTTTCAGTTTCATATACCAAAATAGTCTTTCTAGTTTAGTTCTTTTTACCAAAATAGTATTTTTTACTATTTATGACTGTCTGTATGTTCCGGCTATTATCTCAAGAACGGCTGGACCGATTTTGAAGGGACTTTCACTGTCAGATAGTGGTTAAGGAGTAACTTACATAAGTATTAAAAGGAAAAACTCATTCACACGCAGATGAAACCGCGGGGCGTGCGTAGCTATTATAAAAATATAATTATATTTATGCATAATCTTTATATTGCGCAATAAAGCAACAACCTTGCTTTTAAACAAAAACGTATACCACATTAATGTTAATAACCTACATATTTTTGTTTATGTTAATGCTAATTAGGGGAGCCTACGATACTAAATGTACGTATATAATATTTACTCGAGCGCCACGGCCGCGGCGAACCTATCAGAGTTGGTAGATTAGGCGATAGCGAAAAAAAAGGTCCCATAATGATTTCACTATTAGCGGGGAGAAAACGTTTTTTTATTTTTTTTGATACTCTGTTGCGCGTGAGATATGTATAATTGATATTTCGCATACTCCAGAATGTCACTGAAATAAATTAATAAAGATTACTTAGACGATTGGGGGGTTACTTAAAATATGAGGTCCCAATTACGCTTATCTGACGATTTGAGCGCAACTTTAGAGAATGGTGGATTTTTTTTAAATTATTCTTTGAGCGCACTCCACAATACTAACTGCTCAATGCTCATACTGGCTAGGGGTAATCAACTATAGGCAAGGTATCGTAACTTATATTAATCTGACGCGCACGAGTTAATCCCAAAATCCCCTCTTGGGCTACTATACTATAATTTGTAAATATATATTATGAACTATGAACAATGAAATATAATTTCAGGAACCTTACAATGAAGCACACCAGGAGCGTTTGGAATTGCTACGCGCTCGCATTTTAGAACTCAACCGACAATTAGGGGCACTAGCAACGGCGACTGGTTGGCGTCATTGGCCCCTGTCATTGCATATGAACTTGGCTTTACCTGCAACAATATTCAATGCTTCATCTAACACTAGCAGCAATGCTTCAGTGTTGAGATCGCAGAATAGAATGCTCGCTGAGGTAAATATTGTTTATTCATAACTTTACTAAATAAACACACAAAATAATTTTCTTTTTCTTATGGACATACATTATCTGTGTCCATAAGAAAAAAAAATATTTTTCTCTTCTAAAAAAAACACAAATTATATTATCCGTTGCTGCATCTGGCAAAAGCGGCACCATATACACGCAACTAATTATGTCAGGAGAAAAACATTTGGTTATTGAGTATTTTTTTTATTCTATTAGCAGAAAATCTATACCAAAACAATTAATCATCTTTGCAGTGAACCAATACACATATGCACACACACACAAATAATGAAGTCCTTCACCGTGTCTCTCTAACCAAATCTAAATATCCATTATATTTTGTTTTCACCAATATTGGATATTTTGGCTCTCTTGGGTATACTACACAGTATATAAAATATGTTAATATTAAGACAATGCGGGGGGAAAGCTAGTACGGTATAATAGTCATATACTTACTTGAACCATTGACAGATCTATATGTTTCCTATTTCTAACTATCTATGAAATATCAAACAGCACTGGAATACCGTGATCTTAAATAAATTTACTTTAATAATGATTACTAATTATAACCTTTCTCTACAGGAGGTTAACAGAAAAAACGAAAGGATATCAGTATTGGAAAGAGAAAAATCTGCCCTCATCAGAGAATTACTACTTCAAAGAAATAGAACAAAAATGATTGATAATTTCAGTTAAATCTACTGAGACATGAATAACATACATAATGTATTATATGCAATTTTCGACATATATTAAAAGTATTGTTGGACTTGGTCATTATAATCAAAATAGAAAAACATCTTATTAATTATTATTTTTATGTATAAATTTTACCCTCTACATATTTCTTGATAGTGTTTAACAAAATATAAAATGTAGGTGAACACAAACATGATTCCAAAAAAATATGTAATTAACTTATTAAAGTACAGTAGAGCCTATATAAGACGAACATGAAATTGATTCCAACATTTAAAGTTATAGAGCCTAAGCTAAGAGGTAGTTAGCATAGACCAAAATAAAAGAAACCCTGTTTATATGAATAAAAGTCCTCTTAACAAAGTGACAATATTTTTAGCCTGATTGTATCAAGTTATTGTTATCAATCAAAGGGTTACTTAAATAGGTTCTACTGTTGATTGTTTAGTCATTTTTTTATAAGATTTTGGCTAAGATTATCATAAAAATATCATATTTGCTAAGTCATATTTGAAACATTGTTATACTTGTATTTTGTAGAAGGATTTTCAAATTAAAAATTAGTATGTGCCATTACTAACATTTATTAAATGTTTTGTAGTTAAGTTATACTTCCTAATAAAAAATGAAAACTAATATATTGTAATAGTATTCTTTAAATCACTAATTATTGTATAATGCGTAATCATACTCCCTAAATGGTACATCATAAGTAAGGTATCCTTGATCCCAGGCTTGTTCAATGGCAACTAACAACTGCCTATGTTTGTATTGACAAAGTCCCGTTTTAAAAGCATCCAGAATCTAGAAAAGAAAATGATATAGTTAGTCATATGCTCATATCTATCCAGAAAAAAATATCAAATAAAAGTAAATAAAATATTTTGACTCAAATAATTCTCACAATCATTTATATGCACAATATTTTTCAAAATTCTTTTTAACTAAGCTCATTTAAGCTTTTTGAATTCCAATGTTTTTTAATGTGTATTATTTTTGAATAAATAAAGTTAACTAATAAAAAATTACCTGTCCAGTGTACTCCGATATAAATTGTTCCAGTAATTTCGTATTCCTAGGATCTAACACCAAATATTCATCCCTGCAAATTGGGCAAGGATTTCCGGTAGCTATTACTCCGTTTCGAATACACATTTGTCTTGTCTTCTTCGGAGCAAAACCTCCTTTATGGTTGCGACGATATAGATGCCAAACAGGCTTATCGCCATAAGTTTGATTGTAAGCTTTGCTTTGAATATATCGTATACTTGATTCAACGGGAATTATTTTAGTTCTATCTTTACTTGGATCGATTTCTTTTTTTTCATCTTCAGCATTTTCGTTCGTTTCTTCGGAGTAAAATCGAACCCCTCTTCTTGTGTCCGATAAAACTATCCTATTAATCATTGACCTTATATTTCTTGTAATAGACATTATTATTCAATATAAGACTATAAATCTGAACCAATTTATTAAAGTATTTCTCACGTATTTCTGAAAATGTAATATTTTGAAATTTGTGTTCCTAAATTTTCTAGGTTATATCAAATAGAGAGTAACAGAATACAGATTATACAGTCAGCTGTTACATATTATGTCAAATGTAAATCACAGAGTATTAAAGGGCCCACATGTGGGCCCGTAAAATTAAAAAAAAAGCATATCTCGTGCAACGTTTTTTGGAAATAAAACAATATGTTACAATGTGGTTACAATCATGATACATATTATATTAGGTGCGTAGTGGAATAGTTCGGTAACTTATTTTAATTTAAATTTAAATAACATAATATGATTGGACCAACCAGATTGTGCACAAAAATTGTTTAGGCCATAGTTTTCATGGCAAGAAGTAAGGCCATAATTTATAATAGAGAATGAACTAGTTTATTCTCGCTCTACGAATTATCGTAACAATTTATTAAAACCAAAACTCTATAGTGGGTTTGTTATTTTTGGTCCATCGTCCGTCTGTGGTCCCGGGTCCGTCATAAACGGGAAATGACAGGCGTTTGAAGCTTGGGCGTTATTTTAAAAACAATCGTTCCGAATTTCGCCTACATTAATTTTATCACATTGCGCTCTGTTTTTCACTGTTTCCTTGTTGTTCAAGTAAAATAAAAACAAACTCCTAATTGTATCAAAAATTTATTGAATGTAAGTATTTTTTCTTTGTTTCTTGGTAACATAATATAATGCACTAAGTTTAGTCTGATCTATATTGCACGCCTCATAAGCGAAGCGTTGAGGTGGGTACTACTGTCACTTCGCGCAAAACATCTGATTTTTCAAACTTAAAATGTCTTTATGTATCATACATTGCACTTGTAAGATAATACATACACACACATATTAAGAAAAAACACTATTTTTAACGTTCATGATATTTTTGATGTCATTTTTGTTATTTAAACTAGTTAAAAAACAGTTTAAAAAAGTTCTGTCTTGGACGTCCGTGTGTCTGTATGTGCGGATCCTTTTTCTTGTTAACACGATAGCGACCGAAATACTTTACTAATCGAGTCTTTTTTTTTCTCTTACGCTTGAGTATGCTCAGGAATAGAACCCTTTCATTTTTCAGGGTCTGATTCGATGTGGTTTAATTGTTATTAAATAAACAAAAATAATAATTAATAAATATTTATTAAAAAAAAATTATGAGGCGTGCACTTTTGGATTTTCCAAATTATTTTTATTACTTGCTGGAATCTGCAACTTTATTCACGTTGTGCACGGGTAAAAATTAGACTTGGTGCAATTTCAGACTTAAATAATCTTTCTCTGTCCAAATTTCATACAGATTCGATCAGCTGTTTTTGCGTTAAAGAGTATCAAACATACATCCACACTTCTTAGACTTTTACCACTTCCTCAATTAAAATATTAATAGGATTTAAATTTGAATAGTATTTATAAGGTATTAAATTAATTTTTTGATAAATATAAATCTCGATTTTAACTAGGTAAGTACCAATATTTAAACAAAATGTTCATAAACTTCAATTTTATAGTACATAATCAATTTCTTACTATATATTATACCTAAACAACAGTGAAAACATTTTTCAAATGTGTAGTAGTTTGTGAGATAAGCATTTTCAAATAAACAAATCAGCATAATAAGAACTTATTTATTATTTTGATTGAAACATGTTTAATTTATGATGCCAGTTTATTTATTTATTTTGTCCCTAAAATATAAATTTTTTGCAGGTAATTCGCTATGGCTGATTTAGGGGATATTAACCTTCACATGTAAGTTAATATCTTTTTATATTTATATGAAAATGTATGGAGGTTGAGATGATGACATATTGATGATGCATTATAAATACCTATGTTATAGATTTGTAAACAACTTGAGCCACAACAACACCCTTAGATTATTATTAACCCAAGATTAAATAGGGTTGCCTGACATGATGATAAAACAGCCTAGAATCTATAATATGTCAATATAAGCCTATAGCCATATGATATAGTGTTTAATGTTAGCACTAAAAATATTAAATGCTAATTTTCAACTGATAAAAAATATTTTTTTTATGTTTATATTTAGTGTAGTTTTATGTCAAGCGACATGCTGAATACTTAAAGTTGTGTCGGATTGGTTTGATAGTCCAATGATTCCTTACTTATTTAATATCCTAAGGCCCCTAGGTGGGGCAAAGGGCGTCAACAGTACATCGCCATGTATCTCGATTTTTGGCGGCATGTTTTATTTCGCTCCAGCATTTTCCTATACACTTGGCCTCTGCGATGACAGTCCGACGCCAAGTTAGCTTTGGACAGCCACGTTTTCGTTTTCCCTGGGGGTTCCAATCCAAAGCCTGCTTTGGTATGTGTTCCGGGTCTCTACGTAGCGTGTGGCCAATCCACTTCCACTTACGGCGTTTAATCTGTTGGGCGATCGGTGTTTCGTTGCAGCATTCCCAAAGGTTGTCGTTGGAGATAGTGTTAGGCCAGTAAATTCTGATGATGCGACGAAGGCAGCGGTTTACAAACACCTGCAGCTGACGTGTGATTTCCTTTGTGACCTTCCATGTTTCACATCCGTATAGCAATACGGTCTTTACGTTTGACTGGAAAATTTTAAGTTTTATTTGCCGCGTCAGTTTACTCGATTGTCACACGGATCGCAGCCGAGCGAAAGTGGCCCTGGCTTTGGCTATCGTTGAAGCGATGTCTTCTTCGGTACCACCATTCTCTGACACAACGCTTCCAAGGTAGGTGAATTTGTTCACGCGGTCCAATGATTCCTTACCAATATTTAATTTTCTTTTTTCCTTTATTTCTTACTTGAGCAATAAGGAATGTTTCCTTTGCATTCAATTCTCTATCTACAGTATTAAGAGTGTAAGGGTGCTTTTCCACCAGATATGTGATATGCAGCTATGCTACGAAAATGACACTATGTGACCGTTCCCACTGATACCAACTATGGTACTATACTAATAAAGAGAGAGAAGTAAGTTATCTTCGAACAAGGGTTCATCGCGCCGTTTGAAATTACGCGGAGCGCTTGGCCACGTTCATGTACGTACGCACGCAAACAATTACCAACGCCACTTGGTTCCTACTCTGGGACCGGTCGGGTCTCTTGAGGGCCGCGCCATTGCTGTGAGCGGTCGCTGTTTGTTTATATACAATTATTTAAAATATCCGTGTGACAAGTGACAACCCTGCGCCTCTCGAGTTTAGGTACCATGTGCTCTAAACGACGGGAGTTGGCCTTCTTCTCTCTTTATATACTATGCTGATACTAAGCTAAGTCTAGTATCTAATCTGTGGCTACGTAGCGTTGGGAGTAAGATGTACTATGAAAATGCGCCGCCCGCGCCGCAAAAAAGCTTTGCGAGGAAGATACGCAGCTTGAGCTATGCGATGTATCGATAGTAGGTGCTCTGCAGTCTGCACATAGCACGCATCCTTCCATATAAAAAACGTATCTTAGCTGAATCCGTTTCCACCAGTTCTATCTTAGCCCGGTTGTACACGGACTGCTCGAGCAGTTAACGGCTGAGCGACGTACACGGACTGCTCGAGCGGTCGGTCGTTCACTGCTCGAGCTGTCGCTACAAACCGCGGTCCGCGCAGTAGACGGCTTGAAGCGGACGCGACTGCTCGAGCAGTCCGTGTACGGCAGTAAATGAATGTCTATATAGTTGACCGCGCGGTCGCGGCTTCAAGCCTTCGGTCTCAATTGCTTGAAGCGGTCCGTGTACGTACGTACGTACGTACGTACGGCCGCCCTTAATCTATACTAATATTATAAAGAGGAAAGGTTTGTATGTATGTATGGTTTTCAGGCATAAACTACTGGACCGATTTTGATGAAATTTGGCACAGATAATCTTTAGACCCTGAGGAAGAACATAGGCTACCTTTTATTGCGAAATATGTACCACGGGCGAAGCCGGGCTGGACCGCTAGTCTTAAATAAACATGTTTTTACGAAACTTGCTGGTGCATGAGCTTATGGTTTTCAAAAGGCTGAATAGATTTTCATGAAACATAGCATAGATCACTCTGAATAAAATATTACACAAAACAACTACATGAAAATTCTTTCTTTTATTCTATTCTATTCTAAAATTGGTACATCCGTATGTGAGTTACGATACCACAGTAGCCGCGATACCACATATTTTAACTTGTGATACTTTTCTTTTCGTAAAAATTATTTAAAAATGATTATTTTAATAAAAATATTTGCCTAAACCGTATAATAAATAAAACTTTAAAACAAGATTTCTCGATTCAAAGAAAATTAAAAATCATCAGCCACAACACCGCAAAAGATAAAAACTATTTGCCTACCAAACTGTCAAAATCTGAACATTTGATCATCAGGAGGTCGGCTTGGAACAAGCTTGGAAAGATACCGGGGCGTAAAAAATAATAGCATTCATCACTATGCCGTCACTAAACTTGCTTACAGAGAACAGATAAGAAGTAGGAACATCTATCAAACCTCATTTCGGAAATCAGTCTATATTTTAACACCCCTGACAATAAAAATAGCATATATATAATCACTAGATGAGTTTCGAACTTTCGAATAGCCTTGCCTTGTCTGAGTGATATTTTGTGAAAAGTACAAAAACTGGGTATGGATGTTGTCTTAATGTTGTATACTTGGTTTTAAGGTATGAAATACTTTATCATATTTTTGGTAATAATCTAAAAGAAGTAACTACCTGATTACCTATATTGCAATATTTTTCGAAATCAGGCTTATTTATCCAAATTAGTCTATTCGACGGGTTCAAAACGGGTTGTTAAATATGTATTTAATTATGTATATATTATAAGTAGTTCTTTTAACCAGTTAATACATTTCGCTCTGAATTTAGCTGCATCTATTCATTGTAAATGAAATCTATCAGGTAGTTTCATAACAAGGTGCCTACTACCTGCAACTTTTTATGGTCGTTGTCACCTTCTATAAAGTACATATTCATTTTAATATTGAGAGTTTCTGCATGACGTGCGACGCATCGTGTCTATTTTTGTCCTATATATTGTAATGAACAGCATCCGTCTACGCCCCTCCTGTGTCCATCTCTTTTCGTCGCATCTAAATCATATGTAGTGTTTTGTTTCAACGGCTTGCGGTGGCGGTCGAGCAGTCCCGAATCTCTGACATCGGCCCTTTTCTGCCCTAAATACAGTTTCATCTGGTAGATAATCAAAACAAGTGCAAATTATTACAGGGATTTTATTAATTAGTTCAGTGAAACAATAGGGTTGAATTTCTATATAATAATTGTTACATAGTGATAATGTAGGTACTCTGTTTATCAGTAATTGACAAAGTTCATAGTGCCAGTATATTAGTTATATTTGTGATTGTGAATACCAATTACTTACTTATTTATAAATAATATTCTGTAATGTGATTGAAAAAAAGAAACAATGGCTACTTTACCACGAATGAATAGTTCTAAACATGGTAATAATCCAAATATATCATCACCTTTCAGGTAAGTCATGAATATCAAAATTGTTTTTATTTTTGATAATTTTCCTTCAATTCAATGTAATTAATTCCCTTATTCCATATAAAGCAGAATTTGTGTTACATCTTATGTGGCAAATATATTTTATCATACTTAGTTATTTATTTGATAATAGCAAAATCAAGCAAAATTAATTAAAATAAAACCGGCCAAGTGCGAGTCGGGCTCGCGCACAAAGGGTTCCGTAGCAGCAAATATAATAAATTACAGTTAAATCAACCTATCTCAAAAACTATAAGAGATACTTTGATCAAACCAAAAATCGTTGAAAGAGTTAATTAGCATGCATCACCTCTATTTTTTTTAGAATTTTATACCCCGTAGTTATAAAAATAGAGGGGGGGGGACATACTTTTTACGACTTTGAGAGCTGATATCTCAAAAACCGTTCACTTTAAGAAAAATGTTTTTTAGAAAACTTTATATCATTTTAAAAGACCTTTCCATTGATACCCCACACGGGTATGTACATCGAAAAAAAAAATTTCATCCCTCAGTTACATGTATGGGGGGCCCCACCCCCAATTCTTTTTTTTACTATTTAGTGTCATATTTTTGTAGCGGTTTATACAACACATATTCCCATCAAATTTCATCACTGTAGTACTTATAGTTTCCGAGTAAATCGGCTGTGACAGACGGACAGACGGACAGACGGACAGACGGACATGACGAAACTATAAGGGTTCCGTTTTTGCCATTTTGGCTACGGAACCCTAAAAAGAGAAGTAATAATACACATATAATAAGTAATTAACAAATAACAATAATATGTAGTCACATAATCAAACAAAACACGACGTCGCTGTTCCAACAACAAAATATCACAGAAAATAAATTAAAATATTATTGATTTGTAAATAAACAAATAAATATTATAACTATTTATTTTTCAAAATTGTCAAACAATATTATATGTATATTGTATGTGAACCGATAACATAGTATAAAAATGCCGATAGCCTTAGCGAATAGCGACGCTTTGATATCGCTAAATTGGGGCTAATTATGCGCTTTTAAGTAGGTACCTACATATATGTAACATAATTATGTATTCCATGTTTCTAACACTACAATTACCTGCACCTTATTGTGCTAATTTAGATGTTTATTTGTAAACGGTAAAACTCTCCTTTTGTTGGTAGGTACTTACCACTTTTATTTTAAACGAAACTGCATTGTTCGTACAATGCATTTTCATCTTCATTAACAACGCTCGTGCGTTAGATGTACAACAGGTGTTATATTATATAAAACTGATTTTTAATATTTATTTCTAGTACCAGCCCGCGAAAACTACAAGAAATGACATTACCTAACCAAGAAGGACATGGTAAGTTCTTCTCACATTTTGCAAAATAATTAATAGAATTAAAAAAAGGATCATAATAAAATACTATTACTTAAATATCTGTTTAAAAATAAAATTATGTTTAAGATGTTACAACTGCAAGTGGTATAAGTATGAAGCAGTATGAAGAACAACTAAATGGATTGCGAAAAGAGAATTTTCAACTTAAGTTGCGTATATATTTTCTTGAGGAGAAATTGGGAAATGGTTCACCACCCGCTGTCCAGGTATTTTATTTATATTTATACCAGATGTATATAATATTATATGTTTTGCAATATTTTTCATTGAAGCTCCTGTCGCGCGTTTCGTAGCCTGATGAGGTTTAATAGGTATGACTCTGTAACACGCAAATAATATTTTAATTCGCCCCAGTAGTTTCTGAGTTCGAAAAAACAACTTTAGCTTTATAATATAAGTTAATTAATTTAAATATAGTATTTCTTATTTATTTTATTTCATTCACAATTTCTGTTCTGCACATCAGGGTCTATTAGAACATAATGTGAGGCTTCAGGTGGAAGTAGAAGAATTAAGAAGGCAGTTGAGTGATAAACAAGAATTATTGGCGGCCGCCGCAGAAGCGATTGACGTATTAGAGAATCAGGTAAGTAGTTACTATAAAAATTTACCTCCAATAATTTCAATTAGTCCATTGAATGAGTCCCTCCAAGGGGGGTCTAGAGTGCGTGAGTTAGTAACGTAAGATGTTTCTTCGGAAACATGTCAAGAGTCCCTAGGTAATAAACATACTAAAACCCCGGGACACTAGGAGGAGTCCCGGAGTGGGGGGAGGGGGGAAATGAGTCCATTTTTTCATTTTTCGCTTAAATCTCAAAAACGGTACATGTTAGAGAAAAACTTTCAAGGAAAAGTTGAAAGGCCATAAAGTTATCTACAAGTTGTACCTCAATCATTTTTTCCTATATCCTACCGTTTCTGAGTTATACGCAGTAAAAAATGATTTTGGCTCAAACAATTTCCCCATACTACACATCAATCGATCAAAAAATATTTATTTCTTCCAAAAAACTCAAATGTGCAACTTGTGACCGGTACTGATAGATTGCTCTTAATTAGGTCTATAATTGGTAAAATAAACACATTCCTCCATGGAAGCACATGAGTAGAAAGACGGAACAGAGACTAAGCTTCAAACAACCGCGCGAATCGATTGCACTACTACAAGTACGCGGGGCATGTGTGTGTGACCTCAGGCCGCTTGTCGCGTACGCAGCGATTCTGGAAAAACCCGGTTTGCGCTTGCACAGGCTGAGGACAGTCTCAGGGTTGATACGACGCACGTTGTTTGTTTTATTAGTTGCAACTTGCAAGTTTGAATATTTTAATATAAAACGTAATATTTTATTGTTAAAAATGGTTGTTTATTGTACTGTGTGTATGAAGCATACTAGAAAAACTAAAAATATATCATACTTCAACTATCCCAGGGAGTACAATAGGTGAGTAAATATTTTGATTATTACTTTTTCAAGTAAGTACCTACTTGCGTTTATTTTATTAGGTCCTTTTTTAATAAGAAGAGAATTGTACACGGTGTGTTTTTAGTTTTTTACCTTTCATTATTATTACAAGTTTAACATTTGTAAGTATGTATGTAATTGTGTGTAATTATAAAACTATTTAACAAATGTTTTGTTTAATTTGTCTTAACCTATTGTGACAACCCTACCAAAATAGGTAACAATTTTGCACGTTCTTAAGAAGCTTAGTCTCTGTTCCGTCTTTCTACTCATGTGATGGAAGCCTTTAGAAGGAATCGATTGTCAAAATATTATATTAGGGCAGTTTGAGTTACTGAACTTGATCTTTTTATTTTTTTCTTCCAAAAAACTCAAAAGTGCAACTTGTGACCGGTACAGATAGATTGCTCATAATTAGGTCTATCATTGATAAAAATACTAGATTCCACCACGGAGGCGTTTACGGGGAATTGAATTTTATTAGGGTAGTTACGATACTTGAACTTTTTATTTTTTTTCTTTCAAAAAACTCAAGTGCAACTTGTGACCGGTACCGATAGATTGCTCATAATTAGGTCTATCATTGATAAAAAAAACCAGATTCCACCATGGAGGCGTTTAGGAGCTATTGAATTTTATTAGGGTAGTTACGATACTTGAACTTTTTAACTAACTGTCCTAATAAAATTCAATTCCCCGTAAACGCCTCCATGGTGGAATCTGGTATTTTTATCAATGATAGACCTAATTATGAGCAATCTATCGGTACCGGTCACAAGTTGCACTTTTGAGTTTTTTAGAAGAAAAAAAAATAAAAAGTTCAAGTATCATAACTACCCTAATAAAATTCAATTCCCCGTAAACGCCTCCGTGGTGGAATCTAGTATTTTTATCAATGATAGACCTAATTATGAGCAATCTATCTGTACCGGTCACAAGTTGCACTTTTGAGTTTTTTGGAAGAAAAAAAATAAAAAGTTCAAGTTCAGTAACTCAAACTACCCTAATATAATATTTGACAATCAATTCCTCCTAAAGGCTTCCATGGAGCAATGTGTTTATTTTACCAATTATAGAACTAATTAAGAGCAATCTATCAGTACCAGTCACAAGTTGCACTTTTGAGTTTTTTGGAAGAAAAAAAATAAAAAGATCAAGTTCAGTAACTCAAACTACCCTAATATAACATTTTGACAATCGATTCCTCCTAAAGGCTTCCATGGAGGAATGTGTTTATTTTACCAATTATAGACCTAATTAAGAGCAATCTATCAGTACCGGTCACAAGTTGCACATTTGAGTTTTTTGGAAGAAATAAATATTTTTGATCGATTGATGTGTATACTACACATCAATCGATCAAAAATATTTAAATTGTTTGAGCCAAAATCATTTTTTACTGCGTATAACTCAGAAACGGTAGGATATAGGAAAAAATAATTTAGGTACAACTTGTAGATAATTTTATGGCCTTTCAACTTTTCCTTGAAAGTTTTTCTCTAACATGTACCGTTTTTGAGATTTAAGCGAAAAATGAAAAAATGGACCCATTTCCCCCCTCCCCCCACTCCGGGGCTCCTCTTAGTGTCCCGGGGTTTTAGTATGTTTATTACCTAGGGACTCTTGACATGTTTCCGAAGAAACATCTTACGTTACTAACTCACGCACTCTAGAACTTTTTATTCAATGGACTAAATGTTGATTGTTGGGTCAAAATTTAGGCCAATTCATCATTCATAGATTTCTTATAAATTTCTAGGGATCGATTTCTACAGAAGCCGCGGAGGTTTCCATGAACAACAGTAATCTAAAAAAAGAAAATGTAATTCAGAAGGTAATGTTTATTTAATTATTAATTATTTAACATCGTGTATAGAAATAACTTTTATAATAAAAATGTATGTTGTTGTTATTTCACAACTAACTGTGATGCGCTGTTTCACCTATGGGTAAGCAAGTATTGTATATAGCTCATGTATTATTCTTGCTACATAACTTTTAAGTATCATCTAAATCCGTTCAGTGGTTTTTGCGTGAAATAAAACAAACATACATTCTTACAAACTTTCGGGCTATATATACCTAGTTAAGTATATCAAATTAATTTCACGAGAATTATTTTTACGTGTTATAGGATACAAATGGACATGAGAAGGCTGATGAAACCTACCAGGAATCTGAATCAGCAAGGTAAAGCTGCATTTATCAAAAGACAGTACATAATATTATACCTATCACTATTATATCATACAATTTTACAAATATTTTCGAAATCCATCCATGGTCAATAAAACATGCAGGCTATATTATATAGGTACTTGTAGATAATTGCACGCATATTATACGTAAATGTTACCAAAAAATGTTGTGTGGTTTTATGAAACCACGGTAAAAGTGAAACTGTTCTACTACGGCCACACTACCGTGATATGCCAATAATTATTGCCACAACTTTAACAACACCTAGGTGTAACCACGACTTATGGCCATAATTCTACAATGCCAATCAATATGACAAATGGCGGTAGGCAATAGCTCCGGCGGCGGTATTCTTTCGCACATCAAAGAAGATTACCGCCGTAATTATTGCGTATGCGGCCACACTACCGTTTGTCCAGTGTGCAATATGAGCTCACCGGCGACGCACGTATCGACCGACATGGAGTGGTCAAATGAAAAAGCGCTCGATGGCGCAAATTTTTGGAATTCTTGGAATTCTTCTCTTTGGGATCTTGGGGATACCCAACAGAAGAACTATAAACATCGCAGTGTACACAATGATGCGTGGCGTCGGATCAAACAAAATTTATCATTTCCAAGTACAATAGATGATTTGAAAAAGTCCTTTTTAAAAAGAAAGAATCCTTGATGAATTATTACAGAAATCATATTATATATTAATTATTAACTAATATTTTTTTTGCTGCGGTAAATGCCAATAATTACCGACATATCTAGGTAAACTGTAGTGTAACCACACCAGTTCATGCAGTAATTTAGACGGTAATTTAATGCCATAATCATTGCGGTAACAGCCCGGTAGACGGTAAGGTAGTG
This sequence comes from Colias philodice, assembly GCF_061535455.1. NCBI lineage: Eukaryota > Metazoa > Arthropoda > Insecta > Lepidoptera > Pieridae > Colias > Colias philodice. The sequence goes on from NC_143087.1 coordinate 8,003,930, forward strand.
TGGCCGTAGCATTAGAACGGTTCCGAACACTGCTTTGTGTAGCGCATGTCGCGTGACGGTCGGCTGCCGAGTAGGTATACCTACTCGGCAGCCGACCGTCACGCGACATGCGCTACACAGACCAAAAAGTTTGAGACGATGTAATAAAAGTTTCACTTTAATAAATCTTTTATAATTAATAAAATCCATATTATTTGTTTTGTAGAGAAAACTTAGCTGCAACAAATGACGAAATGGTAAGTTTTTCTTGACAACCCAATGAATTTTTCGTTTTTAACATAAATATATTATAGTTAATATGATCTAGTTAGTTATATTATATTAAAATTTTAAATATAAACTATGTAAGTACTTACTTATTAAAAAAAACTGAATATTATTGAAATGTGTAATAATGCCAACAGGATCAGCTTACAAGATTAAGAAAAGAGAATCGGAAGGCTTTACAAATGATAAAAGAATGCATGAAGAAGATTCAACAACAAGACAAAGAAATAAAAAAATTGAAATTGGTAATGCTCTTTTCATTTAGTTGATGAACTAACATTTTGGATATTTTGTAAATATTTGATTTTGCTTTTAGAATAAGGAACTGACATATGCACATGTAAGTGATTCCCAAATGGAGAAATACGAGGAGATATTAAAATGCAAAGACGAACACATTAAAGATTTGGAAAATAAAGTAAGACAGCTACAAAGTACTGTTGAACATGGACAAACAACAGACCCCACTGGGTAATATATTTATCACTACATAGTATAAAACAAAGTCGCTTTCTCTGTCCCTATGTCCCTTTGTATGCTTAAATCTTTAAAACTACGCAACGGATTTTGATGCGGTTTTTTTTAATAGATAGAGTGATTAAAGAGGAAGGTTTTAGTATATAATTTATTAGGTTTTAGACAAAGCGGGCGAAGCCGCGGGCGGTAAGCTATTTTACTAATATAACATGCATTTGAGTATATTTTTGTTAATATTTTCCAATTCTTAATTTCAGAAACTTACAGCAGATCCTTACTAAGCGACTTCAGGGAATGGCTTATTTTTTGGATAAACTTTTGTCACACAAGTATGTATATTTTTATATTTTATGTATTATGTACAATATATAAAATACGATCACGTAGCGAGTGTGAAAGGCAATCCTGTAAATTTTAATTGATTTAATAAAATTATACTTATGTATGTTTAATATTATATACTTTCGAACTTAATATATAAAATTGCATATATTTTTATAGATGTGTCCTTGGAGAGGAAAAGAAAAAATTATGTGAAAGTATTTTGGAACAAAGCCTTGCTCTTCCAGTTGGGTTAAAACTAGACGAATCGATGGCTCCTGAAGATTTCACTATGGACGAAAGCAACCTCGATATTTCTCAATCTATGAGGATAGAAGATTTGACCATGATGTTTGGCCATCACTTAAATTGCAATGACGAAAATCATAGACATTCCTCTAAAAAGAGATCATATCCTCAGGCTGATGCTATTTCCGAGTCTGAGGATTGGTCAGAGCCAGACAGAAACGTGTCGTTAGCGAGAGTTGGGCTATGTAATGCTGGAGTCGAAAGAGAATCAGCATCGGACAATGTAAAGTATCGGTCTCGAAGATCACGCGTGTCTTTCGGTTCACGTACTGAAGACCGAAAAACAAACAATTATCAAGCATTATTAGATCAAATTAGTGACTTGACAGAATATAACCAAGAGTTGAAAGATGAAAATAGAGAACTCAGTGCAAAATTAGAAACTGCAATGAAACAAATTGACGATCTAGTGAGTGAAAAAGACGAATTAAAAATATATGTAGAATCGGAGCAATGTAAACTTGACAATGCAAACAGAAATGTAGAAGAGATGAAACAAACATTATCACTTTTCGAAACCAAAATAAAGGATAATGAGCAGCAGATTGCATATAATGTGCAATTAGTAGAAAAGTTACGATCAGAAAAACAAGAGCTTGAAGCTGCGTTTTTGGAAACCGAGCGTTCTCTGCGTCGGGCCGCAGATGAGGCCACAGTCCAAGCGTCACAGGCTGCCTTGGAACGAGCTCGAGCGCATCACGACAGATTGAGGGTGGAGAGAGAACTAGAGGAAACAAGAGAAAAACTCTCTGCCGCTTTAGAGGCGAACTCTAGATTGGAAATTGAAATAACTCGAAAAATACCATTAGAGGCGGATAATAAAATTGCTGAGTTTCATGATGCACTTAATTCGGAGGAAGAGCGACCAACATCCCCAGATCAAGGTATAGATAGTGATAGATTGTCAAGTTTGGAACACAATGATGCAGTTAATTTATCTCCCCGTAAGTATATCATTAAAATATGTTTTCGTTGTGATGAAATTTTTTAGCAAAGGAATTTTAAATTTGAAAAAGTGGAAAAGACAGAATAGGCACGCTTAAAAACAACAGTATTCATCTGACTTAAATGCGATACATATTAAATATTTGTCTATATAGATTTTTAAGTGCTTTTTATAACACTCAATCATTTGTTGATGCATATTTAAAAATATAATATATGTAATATGAAATTTGCTTCACAGGTTCTCTATATGAAGAAAACGTTGTGTTGAAACAAAAACTCGCAAGGACTAAAGCGACCCTAGCAGAGACTTTAACACAATTAAATGCTGCCAATATGCGAAAAAGAAACGTGCAACGGGCTATTTGTCGTGAAATTCATAAAACACAAGGTGTTCTCCGTAAGGCTCGTGATCATCTAGAACACCATAATTAAAATGAAATAAAGAGTAACATACTCTAATAGTTACCGATTATATATGAAAAGCCTAATGTGTGCCTCTTTGGTCTCATTTTTTAAAACGGAGGTATTTTAAAAGTGGAGCACATTAAATGCACCTACTGAAAATATTATGTAAAAGATTTTTTGAACGATGGCTGTTAAATCGGAATTGAATATTGATGAGCACATGTCGCGAAGTAATTTTTTTTTAACTTTTACACAAAATGATAAATTTGGTATCATTCCAAAATTTGGTACCAAGCTCTGTGATGGTTCAATTTTTTTTTTTTTTTTTTTTTTAACCATTTATTGATAGAAAAATAAACATACATTAAGCATACAGAAGAAACACCACATAAATCGACACGATTTGATCGTGGTGCACATGCATTCTAGACGCCAAACAAATAACTACTAGACAGATCAATATAAATTTTGCTGCATTACATTTGAAAATAACATTAACATTATGAAATTACATTGAAAAATACATTAAGATGGCAAGTAAATTATACAACAGAAAAAATATGACGTACAATAGGGTACTTGTGGAAAAAATTATTTGCGATCACCTACTGTGCTGGCCGAGTCTTTATAAACGTGATATATAGTATGATTTTAATTGACGGTTAACATTTTTACAGTTTATTTTATTTTTAATGTTATTATCTAATTTGTTGATTAGAATACAAAAGTAATTCTAATTTGGACACCGAAACTACAAATTACGATTTTCATTATTGATATAAATATTGTCACTCACATATTGTCCCTGGTTCGCGATTAATAACGTGTCTATAGACGGCATCGCGTCGGTATAAGTGGTTGTAATAATTTATCTTAGTATTAAACGTTAATCAAGTTGTACTTATTTAATTGTATTTTTTACGACATTAACTTTTTTAATAAAATATGAAAAAATAATAATCTTTGTGTATCATTTATACCTATATTCCTTACAAAATAAATTTAAAATTAATAAATAATTCACAAAAAAAAACGTATTTGCATAGTAATTTTCTGTACAAAAAGAAATGATTTCCCACCATTGAGCTATTATTACTACCTCAGAGCAATAAACCTACTATAGAGTTCTTATATTGAGACAGAACAAAATACATATTTTCTAATCTACTTACTCTTAGTCAATAACAGCATAAGTCAGATTGAGATAGCGATAGAGTATCTGCACTGTCTTCAAACGTAGCGCGCCGGCAGTCAGTTTGTTTTCCAACCAGCTGGTGGGCTCAGTGCGTCAAGTGTTTTTAACGAAATATTTAGAAAATATAAAGTGTATAGTGTTTCTTTTTATTTGTCAGTGTGCTAAAATGACTATTGTATGTTTAGCTACCGGCTATTACTAGTCGAATGGGAGTTTTGGATGAAAACAATGAAAAAATATCTTTCCATCGGTAAGTGATTTTCAGCAAATTGATAAATATTTATGTTCTAACCCTATTTGAAGGTTTTACCAAGCGCTTTTTTATAAGTTTATGTTGTAACTGTAACATTTACCCACTTTATGGGGTTGTGGAATACAAAAGAATTAAATAATTTTTAAAAAATGTCACAATATTATCACGTTTGGCATTTTGTTTACCACCGTAGTGTTGTAACACATCTAGCGTATATTATCGATTTATGACAAAAAATCTATTTCATATTAACGTTGATTTATTTATTTTGTTTCTTATATCAGATTTATATGTAGTTGTTGTTGCAAATAATAGATGTAAACAATGTGATTTCTACAGCAGGAAAATAAAAAATACCACGTGGTTGTTTTATTTGACTTATCTGTTTAGTTTGTTGTTTCTCTTTTAGATTATTAATAAATTCATTTTGTTTTAGATTTCCAGAGCTAAATAAAAAATGGGTATAAAACATGAGACGTGTAGATTGGACGCCGTCGAAATTTGCTAGATTGTGTTCACTGCATTTCGAGCCTGCGTGTTATCAAGATGGATACTCTAGAAGAATTGTGCAATCTTACGCTTACGTTTTTTTTTGTTCCTTTAGATAATAAATACATTTGTGTGTGAGTGAATTTTTATTTGGAAATTTTTTTACACATTTACTTTAAATGTGTAACTATGTGAAAATTAAACGGTTGATTAAATGACAGTTCTCATAGATGAGAAACTACTATTGAAATACATACTTAATATACATGCGTTTTCAAAGAAAAACCCGCATAGTTCCCATTCCTGTGGGATTTACGGGATCAAAAGTAATTTTTCCAAATTTCATTGTAATCGGTTTAGTAGTATTCGCGTGAAAGAGTAACAACCATCCATCCTCACAAACTTTCGCTTTATTAGTAGGATGTAAGGAAAATGTTTTCTTTAAGACTGTCCTTTTATGAACTTGTTAAAATTCATGCTGACTGTGCCTTTCTCCTCACTCCTTTAACTTTATCATCATTTCCATCTTTATTTTAAATTAGTTACATTTCAAGTTTTAAAATTTATTTTAAAATATACTAGCTTTCCGCCCGCGTTTTTAAAGAAAATCCCGCACAGTTCCCGTTCACGTGGGATTTCCGGTATAAAACCTATCCTATGTGTGTATGTACAAAATTTCATTGTAATCGGTTCAGCAGTGAAAGAGAAAGTTATCCATTCTCGCATAATTTCGCATTTATTATATTCGTAGGATTAAACAAATAATGTATTCAACTGAAATTAATGATTAATTTTGTTTTTTTTTATTATTTATTATTTCACGAAACCGTAAATGCAAAATGCATTCACGATTTTATCGATTGAAGCACATCCCATCACTATCACCTTCTATCTATCTAAATACGTACCTATAGTAAAAATGGTGCCATGACTATGTTGAAACGTACTTGTAGTCTATAGCTATCTCATTCTTTCATACGACGTTTTCTTTAGATAGAGAGAAACAAATATATGTAAATTGTATACGCTCGATACAAGTACTCTATAGGTCTCAGAGGAATAAACCTATAGAGTACTTGTATCGAGCGTATACAATTTACATATATTTGTTTCTCTCTATCTAAAGAAAACGTCGTATGAAAGAATGAGATAGCTATAGACTACAAGCTACGTTTCAACATAGTCATGGCACCATTTTTACTATAGGTACGTATTTAGATAGATAGAAGGTGATAGTGATGGGATGTGCTTCCATCGATAAAATCGTGAATGCATTTTGCATTTACGGTTTCGTGAAATAATAAATAATAAAAAAAAAACAAAATTAATCATAAATTTCAGTTGAATACATTATTTGTTTAATCCTACGAATATAATAAATGCGAAATTATGCGAGAATGGATAACTTTCTCTTTCACTGCTGAACCGATTACAATGAAATTTTGTACATACACACATAGGATAGGTTTTATACCGGAAATCCCACGTGAACGGGAACTGTGCGGGATTTTCTTTAAAAACGCGGGCGGAAAGCTAGTAAGTATATTTTAAAATAAATTTTAAAACTTGAAATGTAACTAATTTAAAATAAAGATCAATAAAGTTAATGGAGTGAGGAGAAAGGCACAGTCAGCATGAATTTTAACAAGTTCATAAAAGGACAGTCTTAAAGAAAACATTTTCCTTACATCCTACTAATAAAGCGAAAGTTTGTGAGGATGGATGTTTGTTACTCTTTCACGCGAATACTACTAAACCGATTACAATGAAATTTGGAAAAATTACTTTTGATCCCGTAAATCCCACAGGAATGGGAACTATGCGGGTTTTTCTTTGAAAACGCATGTATATTAAGTATGTATTTCAATAGTAGTTTTTCATCTATGAGAACTGTCATTTAATCAACCGTTTAATTTTCACATAGTTACACATTTAAAGTACCTAAATGTGTAAAAAAAATTCCAAATAAAAATTCACTCACACACAAATGTATTTATTATCTAAAGGAACAAAAAAAAAAACGTAAGCGTAAGATTGCACAATTCTTCTAGAGTATCCATCTTGATAACACGCAGGCTCGAAATGCAGTGAACACAATCTAGCAAATTTCGACGGCGTCCAATCCACACGTCTCATGTTTTATACCCATTTTTTATTTAGCTCTGGAAATCTAAAAAAAAATGAATTTATTAATAATCTAAAAGAGAAACAACAAACTAAACAGATAAGTCAAATAAAACAACCACGTGGTATTTTTTATTTTCCTGCTGTAGAAAATTTACATCTATTATTTGCTACAACAACTACATATAAATCTGATATAAGAAACAAAATAAATAAATCAACGTTAATATGAAATAGATTTTTTGTCATAAATCGATAATATACGCTAGATGTGTTACAACACTACGGTGGTAAACAAAATGCCAAACGTGATAATATTGTGACATTTTTTAAAAATTATTTAATTCTTTTGTATTCCACAACCCCATAAAGTGGGTAAATGTTACAGTTACAACATAAACTTATAAAAAAGCGCTTGATAAAACCTTCAAATAGGGTTAGAACATAAATATTTATCAATTTGCTGAAAATCACTTACCGATGGAAAGATATTTCTTCATTGTTTTCATCCAAAACTCCCATTCGACTAGTAATAGCCGGTAGCTAAACATACAATAGTCATTTAAGCACACTGACAAATAAAAAGAAACACTAAACACTTTATATTTTCTAAATATTTCGTTAAAAACACTTGACGGACCGAGACCTCCAGCTGGAAGGCAAACAAAACTTAGCCGGCGCGCTACGTTTGAAGACAGTGCAGATACTCTATCGCTATCTCAATCTGACTTATGCTGTTATTGACTAAGAGTAAGTAGATTAGAAAATATGTATTTTGTTCTGTCTCAATATAAGAACTCTATAGGTTTATTCCTCTGAGCTATAGGTTTATTGCTCTGAGATTACTACGAATAGAGAAGACACCACGAACAAAATCTGTGCTGCAAGCGCGGCGGCGTGGGGCGGCTAGTGAGTCATAGATTAAGCAATGCCATCGCCCCACTGCTATAGAGGAGACACTTTCCCCGTTTTCCAATTACAGCACTAGAGCGCATTATGCGGCATAATGCTTAACGTTGAATGTTCCAACTACAGCAACGCTTCGCACAATCGAGCACTAGAAAAAGTAATGCGCGTGAATTGATACGTGCAATCGATTTATCGTTAGTAATAATTATTAATTGTTGGAAAAAATTTTAAAGCTTTCGTTTCATTGTAGTTTTTTCGAAATAATCAAAGTTAATTCAAATTGTGTTAAAAAAATAAATATAAGTATGGATGAAACATTGAAACAAATGTTAATGAAAAAATCAAAATCCAAATTACTTAAAATAACCGTAAATATTTTTCAACCAATTATTATGTATACCACTTTATTTACACATTAATGAGGTTTTTTTTTTTTTTATTATTATAATGGCAAGAAGATATGACTATTTGCCAGTGTCAAGTAAAAGGTAGGGAATCCATACACGGGAAAATAGGATAGGACCACGATAGGAAAGGCAAGGTGATCAGAAGAGTTAGGAAAAATCAATACAAATTACATTATATTATTACATATTTTTTACATAAACTAAATAGATTAAATGGAAAATAATAAACCTTACAATTTGACGTTATTCTTAAATATAAAAATAGATATATTATTAAAATATTTTTTAGGATACATTAAAAGATATGACATACGAGTAGGAAGAGGAACATTTGAGGAAATTAATGAATTATAAAAGGAAGAATGATCGTATAAAGAGCAAGAGAAAAATATATGGTCTATATTTCCCTCACTCTCTCCACACTCGCAAACTTCAGTATTTAATACGCCAATTCTGGCTAGATGGCTAGGAATACACATATGTCCAATTCTCATGCGACTTATTGTAGATACAACTAATTTATTTGCTTCAACACCAACGAACCAAGGCTTTATTGGTATTGTCGGTTGAATTTTATAATAATATCTTCCCTTACACTGCCCAGTATCTGCCCAGACCGTATTCCACGCTTCAAAGAGATATCGCTTCGGTAATGTCATAAGATCATGAGGGTAATTAATGTATGGATACATATCTCCACATTGCACCGCATCCTTTGCCAAACTGTCAGCCCTATCGTTTCCTTGGATTCCACAATGACTTGGAATCCAGGCAAAAGTCACCGAGTATCCCAGGTTAATGCATTCAGCTAACTTATTTCTGATTTCAAAAATAACAGGGTAAAATGGTTTATTATAGAAAGGATATTTATCTAAGCATTGCAGAGAACTCATTGAATCAGTAAAAATTACAGATTTATGTAGCTTCATTAATATTATATATTCTATTGCTTTTAGTAGGCCAAAGCATTCCCCAGTGAAGACTGAAGACTCCGGCGGTAACTTGATCTTTTGTGTAATCTTAAATTGAACGTGTAATATACCAACTCCAACACAACTATCAGTCGAGGTTTTAGATGCATCCGTAAAAATATGATGCCAATTGCGCCACTCCCTATCGACATTAAACCTAAAGTTTGCATTTGAATTCATATCATTCTTATTGATTCCTATATTGTAATGTATAATTGGTTTGATCAAAAGGCACTTGAAATTATATGCATACAGAGGTAAAACTGGGGACTGAAAAATACTAGATGACATTGAAATGAGTTTTCGGTAACTTATAATTAAACAAGGTAATGATTTATTTTTCCAGAAAGAAGATGTACGTATCCGATCGTTTAAAATTTTCAACTTGTTTATTAATGGATGGTTGGTGAATTGTATTATACGAAATAAAAATCTATCAGATAAATATTGCCTTCTGATCTTCAGTGGGGGATCTCCACATTCAACCTGAAGGGCATTAATAGGGCTCGATTTCATTGCACCTAACACAATGCGCAGCGCTTTAGCTTGGATTTGATCTAATTTCTTAAGTGCCGTTACGTTACCGCTTTCTAACAAAAACGTTCCATAATCTAGAATACTGCGAATCAAAGCATTATACACCAATTTCATGCAAAAAGGGTGGGCACCCCACCAAACTCCGGAAAGACACCTCAACAAATTAAGTATACTTTCACATTTTGAGCATATGTACTCAACGTGAAAGGTACCAGACATTTTGCTATCTAAGACCACGCCTAAAAATTTTGTATGATTTTGGAGTGGGATCCGTTTCCCATCAAAACTAATATCAACCCTAGGAACTATTCGCGATCTCGTAAAAATCAGAGCGACGCTTTTGTCAACAGAAACATCTAATCCATTTTTATCTAGCCAGCCCTTAAGCTCGATGAGACCTTTATTTAAAAAAATACAAGCTGAATCTAAACTAGAATCTATAGTGTATAATACAAGATCATCAGCATACTGAAGGGTGTTAATTCTATTATTAAACGAATCAGCTAAATCATGTGTATAAATATTATATAATAGAGGACTTAAGACCGACCCTTGAGGAAGACCCTTACTCATGGTACGCTGAAAATGGACTGATTCATCAATATTCAAAACAATATATCTCTCTTCTAATAAACATATGATTAAATTAATCAAAGCGTCAGGAATTCCAAGTCTGAAAAGTTTCTGCTGTAGGATTGTGATAACCACATTGTCATATGCTGAGCGAATATCAACAAACGCAGCAACAACATGTTGATTATCCGAAAAAGCAATATTAATATCAGAAGTCAGTATGGAGATGTTATCAATGGCGCTTTTCGCCTTACGAAATCCGTATTGGCTATTTGATAAAAAATTATAGTGTTCTAAATACCACTCCAGTCGATTTTTGATTAAATGCTCTGAAATTTTGCAAAGGACAGATGATAAAGCCACTGGTCTATATGATGATACGTCACTTGAAGATTTATTGGGCTTTAAAATAGGAATAATTTCTTGTAATTTCCAGGATCGCGGAATGTTCCCAGAACTCATAATTAAATTTATGAGGTCCAGATAATATTTTAGACCAATTTCTGACAGGTGAGATAAAAAGGAATATGGAATCCCGTCCATACCCGGCGCGGAATCTTTAACACATGAAAGAACTCCTTTAAGTTCCTCTAAAACAAACGGAGATACTATTAAAGAGCTATAATCGTGGTCTGTAGGGGAGATAATAGGTAATGTTTTCCCAATGTACTCTGGCGCTGTAGATGGAGCTAAATTATCCATAAATTTGTGAGCTAATTCCTCAGAAATGACGGATGTTTGTTCCCTGAAAGCAGATCGGAAACGCCTGATGTTTTTCCACACTTCACTTGAGCAAGTATCTGGTGATAATGACGAACAAAAAGATTTCCAACCTTCTTGTTTTTTCTTTTTGAGAAGTGATCGGGTAAAGTTAATATTTTGAGAGAGGTTTTCAAAATTAACATCAGACATGTCATTTTCATATATTCTTTCCATACGCTTCCTTTCTTTAACTGCATCACTACATTCTTTATCCCACCACGGTGGGGTAGGAACTTTAAAACTTTTAGCAGATTTATGCCGGAAAGTTTCATCAGCAGCTTCAATCAATATTTTCGCTAAATATTCAGAACAAATCTCTTCATTACCTGCCTGACTTTCAGGTAGATCTTTAATACGTAGATCAACCTTTTCTTTAAATTTATCCCAATTAGCATTGTTCAATATGTACTTCAACCGTGGCTTTCTTGTTGTGTTATTAGTATTTCCTATGGGAACTGACATTAATAGCGGGAAGTGATCACTGCCGAATGAAGATGACAAGGGACGCCATGATATGGATGATGCTAAACCTGGCGAACAAAGAGAAAGATCTACCGCACTCAGATTTTCATTCGCTCGCGTACGTCGCGTTGGTTCACCTGTGTTAAGTATACATAAATTATGCATGTCCATAATATCTAAAAGTTGCTCACCACTACTAGTAGTAATACTACTTCCCCAATATTGGTGATGGGAATTGAAATCACCAAGCAACAATAAAGGTGTGGAAATTGATATCATTAAATTTTGTAAATAATTAAACGTTGATGCTGAATTATACGATATATATATTGAAATGATTGAAATATTATTTTTTAAGCTAATGCCAACACTATTTACATATTTATTATTGTGCGCTGGTAATGTTAGACGTTTAAATTGAATTGACTTTTTAATAAGTATGGCAGCACCGCCATACCCATCAACTCTGTCATCTCGAATACAAACATAGCCTGGAATGCGAAAAAAGAGATTTGGTTTTAGCCAAGTCTCATTTAGAGCGATTAAAAAAGGATTATGCTTATTAATTATGTGAATTAGGTCTGACTTTTTAGGTATTACGCTTCTGCAGTTCCACTGTATTATTTTGGAATCCATGATTACTATTTATACTATCAATTAATTTATATAAAGTGGCAACGTTGGACGGTTTTAAGGTGTTATTCTTTAATAATGTGTTGATAAGGGAAGTAATTATGTCCATTATCTGGGAAGTTTCAGTATCATTAGGGGCAACTTGATAACCACATCCATTTTCAGGCGTAGGTATCTGAGCTTCCCTGATAATTGTATTGTGAGCTATTTTGTCAAAACCCTTGTTCATCTTCGGAGGCGATTTTGGTTTCAAAAAATAAGTTTTTTTGTAAGAAGAATTTGTAGTGTTTACATTTAATCTGTTTGGGGATGAATAAGCCGGTGAAGATATTAATACATCCCCATACGACTTTGATATTTGTGGGTAAAGTTTACTTGCCTCACCATATGAAATGTTTTTTTGAGCCATGCTAATTTTAATGTCTTTTTGGCGTTTAAACTCTGGACAGATTTTGTTGATTGCATAATGAAACCCTGAACACAATAAACATGATGCACAATCTTCTTCTACTGTACAAGTGTCACCGGAATGGTCTTGGCCACACTTGTAACACCTGGGTTTAGATCGGCATATATTTTTAGTATGACCATACCGACAGCATTGATAGCATTGGATGGTAGGGAAAATATATAGGTTAACTGGTAGGGAGTTATAACACACATACACACGTTCGGGTAAAACTTGGCCATCAAATGTTAAAACAACTGATTGTGTTGGCTTCCAAGATACAGTACTGTTAACATTTACTTTGTAATTTATTCTCCTGACTTTAATAATTTTACCGCAGCCTACTGGGGTGGACACATTTTCTTTTATTTCTTCAGGTGACCATTCAGTTGGTATTCCCTTAACAATACCAATTCTAGTGATATTAAACAATGGAATTTTTGCATTAAGGTTGTATGAGCTTAAATTTTTATTTTTGATAAAATCATTTGCATCCTGTGCTGTAGTAAATGCAACTATGCAACGGTTTCTGCCTATTTTTTTTATACTTCCAGACACAATATTCTTAATATTATTGTTTTTTAAAAACCTTCCGAAAGTTATGGGGTGCAATGTGGAGCCATCCCCGGGTGATGATTCAGTTCGCTGAACATGAACAATGTAAGGATAAGAATCTGTACCTACATATTCACATCGACTATCTTGCATGGAACTAGTATCAAGTATTTTAGGTTGAATATTAGATTCATTTTGCCTATTATCAACATAAGTATTATCTGTTAACATTAGCTCATTTAATTCATTATTTTCTTTCCTTCTAAGACGCCTTTTTTTTGGAGTACTCTCCAGAACTAAATTTTTATCTAGACATGTATTTGAAATTGTAACATAACTGGCTACCTCAGGACCGGGGGTACCCAGCCCTGGGGGATTAGGATCCGGCGGATCGTTCATCTACCGAATCTTACCCTATGAATTTTTGGTTTTTACATACTATACATAAAATATTAAAAAAAACTTACCTATACGAACACTACTATACAAAATTTATTAAATATATACAATTCTACAATTATAAACTATATATACAAAACCAAACTCCACTGATCATATATTAAATTAATAATTTTAAGCTCAATAATTAAAATTACACCCGCTTCGTTCGAAGGTTCCCGCGCTTTTTCAGTTGGGATTTTCCATTAATGAGGTTATTGCTAACTCTATGAATATATTTTTTTTTCAACACTGAACTTGCAACCTGCTGGTACGTTTCACGTTCCAATATAGGTAGCATTTATTGTATCTCAATGTATACCACCAAAAACATAAATGTAAAAATGGGAGCCAAGTTCACTCGCGACTGCCGAAAAAATGTGTGCCAAGTTCTTTAGACAGTCCAGAAATACAAAGATGAAGAAAAATCTTAGGTGAACTGAAAACTCAATTATTTTATTTTCCCATATAGAACAATGTTTATTCCAAAATATGACTTTTTTTATATATTTACACTGTCATTTACACAAAGTAAACAACTGGCGTCTATTGAACTCATAATTATTTTACTCGGCTAGTCTTTTCTACAATAATTTTCTGTGTTATAAAAAAACAGCTATTCAATATCTAAATATTGGCATTATATTGGTAAGCTTTTGTCTGAACCTGTGGTCTGAACCAATAATTCTTAATGAAATTCGGTGTAGACACACCATAATATGGTTTTTTGGCGCGTAATTTAATCATATAGGTACCGAAGATTGTTTGTGCGCCAAAAACCTATACCTAAATAAAAGCTTTTATACATATATTTTTAAGTTTTATAAGTCATAAAATGGATAAATATTACAACATTCGTATATTGAATTCAAACTATAAAAGTTTGGGTTATGTGACAGCAACTGCAAATATTAAAGACAAACACGATCGTTCAGCACCATCAGATTTTCACTGGAAAATTTTAAAATGCAGGTAATTATTTTTAATTAATTGTATAAATTACTGACTAAGAATAATGATATTTTGTCCAAAAACTGCTTTATCATCAATGTTGTCTTTCGCTTTCAGAATGATTATATTTTCTCACTCATCTGTTATAGCAAGTCCTGATAAAAGTGATATTAAAAAAGTTCATATTATATTTCCTCGTCGCGGCGAAGACTATGATCTTTTAAATTCCTTATTTTTAAGATTTTCTTTAGTTCAGGTAGGTATCTATTATTTTTTTTGCTTCAAATATTTACATCATCGTGTAAAAATAAATTTATTTTATTTAAAACAACCATTTCAAGTAGGTACTTTAATATGTTCATTTCAGAACTATGTACATATATGTACTTAATCAATAATTCAATATTTTAAAAATAACGATTTAAGTGATATGTAAATCACAAAAAATGTATTTATTTTTTGCTAATGATTCATAATAATTATTAATTTCTGAACTTCTAATATTATTAATATTTTTTATGAGTGAATGTATAACAATTAGTTGGGCTATGTTCTCAGTGCTACGTAAACTTGTTTTCATAGGAAGGTGATATTCGTAACGTAGACGACGAAATATATAAGACTTGTTTCTATTACACGATGGGAGCAAAAATTGCGCCTCTCTGGAATATGTTAGGCTATAATTATTTTATAAATAACAGAAGTTTTTTAACTACATCTGGTCCACAAGAGGGAATAAAGTGCATTCTGACTATTAATGGTAAGGCACTTACAAATTAACCAAATTACATAAATTCAATAGGTAGGATAAATCTAGGCAATGACGTATAATATCTTTGTCTCTAGGCAGGTAAGTTGTAAGAGAGTAACCCAGCTTTCCTCTTAGATTTAATAGGGTCTTTTCTTATTTTTAAATATTCGAATTGATAACATGCAACCACATTTTTTTCACCTTCACTGCTGTATATGTATAACAGCACATATCTTAGATATTGTGTTAATAATCATCCTTAATATTTTTTTTAGCAAATGTCTTAAATTTAGAGCTTAAACCAGTGAAAATAAACCTCATGCGATCGAAGGAAAAATTCTTTCCCGGGGAATGGATTCGCGTTCTACCCAGGTAAAACATACCTTTATTACCTACACAATTCAATGTTTATTAAGAAGAATGGATTTTATTTTTATAAATATTTTATACCTCGATTATAGTTTAAATAAAGCCATTGTGGAGGAGTACTATGAAAATGTTCCGAAAATTGGAGACTTCAAAAGCTATAAGGATTTACGTCGACATTGGAAAAATATAGTATGTAAAACACCTATTCTATCATATTTCATTGAATAATCCAAAATATTATCTATAAAATTGACATGAATTTTGTTTTAATCAGCATGGATATCGTTTACCTGAAGAAGAACGGCCATGTTATTCTGTTCGCTTCTGGCGAGGCGACCCTTTAACTTACCCCGATGTTTGTCTTGTTAGAGCTTTTCCTATTATCACACCTGTGCCTAAGTCTTCTGAAGTGAGTAGATATACACATTACACATATAGAAAAAATAAATATCTACCTACCTATTTTAAATTAGTTCACCAGATATTCCCAAAAATATTATGACCAATATATAGAATATAGATAAATATATATGCATGCATTGGGCATATAAAAAAATCTCCGATAAATAATACTTGTTAAGTGTTTAAAAATTATTCGTTCTATCGATTTAAAAAAGGTTAATAAATACTTTGTGAAACTGCTTTAGTACACAATAATTATAATGAACGTGTAGGTACGCCTACCAACTCACGATTATTTTCCTATTAATTTCAGAGATCTATACTTGCGCAATTTGTAAATTGTTTGAAAACCAAAATGCAGTATATACTGGGAACTTCTATTAATTTTATAAACAACGAGGATGAAGTAAGTAGTCTTCTCTATACTCATATTATATACCCTAAGTATCTAATAATATAACTAATCTAATAAAAGTTTTATTAGATTAGTTATATTATTAGATACTTTAAAACGTACTACACAATTATTTAAATTGCATCATTGAGATATATTGAGTTACATTTTTTTATGCAAATAAACTTAATTCTTGCACTTCACAGCATATTTAGTATGTATGTATATTTTATTAATTTAATGAAAAAAAATGTTTACATAAAAAAATGTATAATAATATCTTATATTGAACTAGGTAACTACCTATTTATGAGCACAATACCAAAAGGACATAATAAATGATTTTTTTTAAGGGAAAGGTTGAAATGCAGTTCATGGAAACTCAAGCAGTGAGTTTATGCACACCAACACAGCAAACAACCAATAAAATGTAAATTTATTTTTCACAAATAAAACATTACTTGTATTGCTTAGATATTTTATTTCTCTCTTTATTTTACATAGTTACACTGATGATAAATTTATGAGAAAAAAATTGGTTCATAACATCGTCATTAATTTATTCTTGTAGTACCGTTAGTATTCTTAACTGATACACTTTCCAATGTTAAAATAATGTCCATAATATTTACAAACCTAATAAAATAACAATTATTTAATCGATTGACAAAATAAACTTTAAATTAAATAAATCTTTCATGTGAAGTCGTCAAATTTTATAACTTTATTTTAATAATTCCGGAACTCTTAAAATGTGTAAATTAATAAATGTCCACCATAACTATTGTGCCGTTGGTGAGAACGTAGGTCCCAGGGGGGAACGCGGAGGTGTTAGAGATGTTTGCGCTGCTGCAAGGTTAAAAAAACTTGCAACAGACGGCGATAAATTCCGGTGATGCGTCACGGGCGTTCGTCGCAAATCCTGAAACACGATCCTTATCTGTATAACATTTTTAAGTAAATTTATCTTATTTTAAGTAAATACCCCTAAAAATAACGACATCAAGAAATGAAGATCCTGTCTAAGTTGCCACCTCGGTGAGAAGGACTAATATTGAACTAATATTTTACAAAATGATTCATATATTTTTTTATATTTTAGATGATACATAATAACCCTAGTTTTTTTCATGTGTGTAGTTATCGATATATTATTCTAGTCTAGCTGTGCTACGAGCGCATTTCTTTATATAACTGGTGCATTAAGGTAATCCGAATGACCCGGGGGTAAATCCAATAACGTCAAATTAATACGTAATTAATCATTGATAAATATATAAACGCTATTACATATTATAAAACCCGTTTATTTTCATGCGATACTTTAACGATATTCACAATAAAACGATGCTCAGTGGTATGGTGGGTATGAACAATTTTGCCTTTCAAATTACCCGACATCCGGAAATCCCCGAATGCACTAGTGTTTTTTTTGGTAGATGGTGCCGAATGTCAACAAACTCCTTGCAGTAGATTTCATGTAAAAGAGTAATACGTTACAATTTACATTTACGTTCTCACAAACGCGCTCGTGTTTATTATATTATAGTAAAAAATATTGTACATAATAATTAACTAAGTATATGCAAAAAATATTTTTGTAGTTACCGATCTATGTTGTCTAGACATTCTTGGAGATGGTGTCGCTGGTACTTGAAGTGTGTGATGCCTTGTTGTATCCAGTAAATACTGTAATTTGTAACCTTTTCCTAGATCTTCCAGTGTTTTTCCTGAGGTGAAAAAAGTACTTTAAACTATATAACCAATATTATTGATCTCTGATCAGAATTTTTTGGTGTTCAAATTAAAAAATAATTTAACAAAAACCGACTAATTTATAGTTTTGAAAATTCAAATAGGAACCAAAATTCTCGAAAAATACTCAAAAAAGAAACTTTAATATATATTATAACCTGTTAAAGATGTTGGTATGTTTGTATTGCAACGACCTGTTCCGATTATCTTTCTTAAAGCTTCGATATTACCAAAAATAATCGCAACTGCGGCTCCATCAGCTAACTGGGATGAGTCGCAACATGATAATAAAAAGTTCCATTTATCCATATCCCAATGCTTAGCCGAATATACCGCAAGTTGTAAAGTTGAGGCACCTATAACGTAAATAAGTAGTTGAAGTAATAAAAATTCTGTAATTTTTTTCCTTAGGTTAGAAATAAAAAAAAAACATTATATACACACCAGATTCACTAAGTAGGTGTGGATTGGCGCCATATCTTACAAATGATTTAACTAAAGAATAAAATCCAAGCCGAGCAGCTAATCGAATGGGCCATCCACCTTCAAAATTAGGATCTAAATTATTACGTAAAAGGTCAAAGACTTCTCTATCATTGTTACTCAGAATTGCATTTCTTAGTTTTTCTCTATTCCTTTCCATTTTTATTACAATGTTTTATAAATGGAAAGAAATGAACGTCCACTCAACACTAAATAAGAAGATTTCATAATTATGAAAATACCCTCATCCGTACCATTTGTTTACAGATAATGACTCGGATAATGAAGTCGGTTTAAAAATATATACCAAAAATTTAAAGATAGTGAATAGGTTATCTATTCACTTTCTTTAAATTTTTGGTTTTGGATCCAGGAAACTCATCCTGTTGTTATGCACAATTATTATTTATGTACCTACTTTAATTTGTTTGTTTACAATCTACGGGAACAATTAATCAATCCTACGGTAAATTAAGATACCACAGAACAAGTAACATGGGTAGGATTGTACGACTGCAATATAATAACGCTATGTCGCGCGGTTTCACTCTTGGACGGATCCATCGGCAAAATCAAATCTTTTCTCAACCTCAAGGGATAATCTGAAGTATATAATATAATCTAAGTTACTGTAAAGTTTAATCCAAATTCGTCCAGTAGAATTATCGAGAAAGAGTATTTCAAAAAAGAGCGTGTGTGCCGAGCACACGTGTCAGAAGTGAAACTTCTTTGGCGAGATTCAAAGTTACCAAAATCGTCGCCTAACTCCATGACGTGACGGTATTGCCATGACGCGACCATGAAATTTTACTCTCAATGCGCCTAAAGAAGTTTCGCATAGTAATAACTAGGTAGTTATGCAGGTTTATGCCTTGTTTATACTGACATATTTGAAAAGTTGGCAAGACATAGGTATTTGAAAAGTATACTCTGTGGTTCTTATATATGTTACGGCTAAAGGTAGGTGAGAACATAAACTTAAGATTAGCCGGCTAAACTTAGGTTTATTTTCGACGAGGTGTTAATGTTAGTTTGTTCTATCTTTAGCCGGCTAAACTTAAGTGTAACCGCAGGCCCGTGGCTAAAAATGTCGGGGTGGGTAGATTTGGTTACTATAATACATGTAAGGAACAGGGCGAGTGTTTTCTGGCACTTCGCCGGCTGCTGCCGCAGCACGCTCGCTGCGCTCGCTCGGCTCGTGCGGGTCTTAAGAGTTCTAACCTAACCTAACCTAGCCACCAGCTTTCTGCCCTGAGTCGGGGTGGGTAGATTTGGTTACTATAATACATGTAAGGAACAGGGCGAGTGTTTTCTGGCACTGTGCGGGCCCCTCAAGCCCTCCACCGGCCCGGCGCTAACCAAATCTACCCACCCCGACATTTTTAGCCACGGGCCTGCGGTTACACTTAAGTTTAGCCGGCTAAAGATAGAACAAAAAACTAACATTAACACCTCGTCGAAAATAAACCTAAGTTTAGCCGGCTAATCTTAAGTTTATGTTCTCACCTACCTTTAGCCGTGACATATATACAGTACCTACTATGCTCTGTGGGCAAGACTCAAGACTGTCCTCGGAGCAATTAACTAGCCTGGAGAAGTAACAATTAATTGAACAATAACGCACTAGTTTGGCCTTTTTGGCTTATGGCAAAATGTCATGCGAAAAAAGAGAACAGATATATGTCAGTTCGACAGTTTGAAATGACATGGCCCATTTCAAGTTGTTTTGATCTGATCACCAGTCTGGTGATCATCGCTTGGTTATTTTAATTATTTTGTTTGAAGTGAAAAACGAGTGTTTTAGTTTAATTTGTTATTTTATGAAAAGACAATTAACTAAAGATAACATGGCTTGTGTTGCTTACGGCTGTATAATCCGTAGTAATGTGAAATCGGACGAAGATAGAAATTTGTCATTTCACAGGTTAGTGATTTTGATCAATTTTTGACTAATTGTATTATAAATCAGTGAATTTGCGTTAATTTCTAAATCATCTATGTTTTATCTACCCTTGATCATTTAAATGAAATCATAATTAGCTTATTTTTGAGAGAAAATGCAAAATATTACTTCCATAGTGTTGTGCAATTATCGATACTTTAATAGAAACGAAATATTCAAATATACGTACTTTGCTAAGGTACTTTGACAATGACTGCTTTAAATCAAATAGGTTTGGAGAAAAAAGTTATTTAAGTATGGATTTTATTGTTATTTGCAGGTTTCTGGCTTGAGAACAATTAAAAGATGTTTGGGTTAAAGCTATAGCACAGGGAAAATTGGAAGCCTTCAAAACATTCTCGGCCTTGTTCAAATCATTTCTAATCAGACGGGAAGAAAAGTAAAGTGCTTTGCAGAGATGCTGTGCGACAAGTTTAAGGTGGCATCTATTTTAAATAATAAATATTGTAATTTGGTAATTAAGTGTCGAAATAAAATGTTGTTAAAAAAATAAATGTTTATTTGTTTTATTTGAAGCAATTTATTTTAAACTTTTACCATTTTTTTCCTGTGGGAATGAGTTATTTTCCCGCGGTAAATTGTAGCCTATATGTTATTCTGATGTTTAAACTATATAATTGTAAAGTTCCATAAAAACTCATTCAGTAGTTTTTACGTGAAAGAGTATCAAATGTCCATCCATACTAATATTATAAATGCGAAAGTAACTCTGTCTGTCTGTCTGTTACTCAATCATGCCTAAACTACTGAACCAATTTGCATGAAATTTGGTATGGAGATATTTTGATACCCGAGAAAGGACATAGGCTACCTTTTATTGCGAAATATGTACCACGGGCGAAGCCGGGGCGGACCTCTAGTTCTTATATATTTTTGCTTTTATAATATTAGTAGGATACGACTATTGATTTGTAAAAAGATCAACCAAGTGGAAGTCAGATTCGCGCACGAAGGGTTCCGTTGGTATAATTCTATGAATGAATCTATGAAAACAGGAAAAAATACGTACCTTTTTACGAAACCATAAAAACAACCTAAACCGAAATACCTAATAATATTTTTTATAAATACCACTACCATACAATGCAAGGCAGTCAATACGCATCGTAAATGAATAATTCCAAATTAAAAGAATCTTAAAATTTGGAATTACCTATCCATAATTCAAAATTAAACGAATCTTAAATTATCTTCAAGCAATTTTATATCTTAATTTTTTTATTTATCGATATTTTAGTATTCGATAAAGTGTCAAGCACTACCTTTTTAGAACAAAAAGTGGCTACATGTGGATTTGAATGCCAAGCAGATAATAGTGTGTTGTCTCTTTCTATCGCATTAATAAGGGTATTGAATAAAAGAGAGCCACTATATAAGAAACGTTCAATTAATTGTTACTTCTCCAGGCTTGTTAATTGCTCCGAGAGACTGTCATTACTGCCGATTGCCATTTGCCTTCCATTTGCTGACAGCGGACCGATTGACAGTTGACTTTATCAAAACAAACAATTTGAAAATTATGTTTTACGAGATTATTTTATTTTTAATCTAATATAAATGTTGTAATTACAATTTATGGAAAACAAAATAAACATGGGGAGGTAAGAGAATGTAGAAACCATAAATAAAATATATAATAATAATTTTTTATTAATCATATTGTGCCTCTAGACATAAAGAATGGAGAAAAATTGCCAAACGTGAGAGGAGACGAAGAATTCGCACTAAAATAGCCAAAGATAGAGGTACCTATTTACAACTACGCTAGGATCACAAAGCCTTTGTAGCGGAAAATTTTATCACTAATTTTTTATTTAAAAATATAACATATGTATATTTTGCAATAGTAAACTCACTTATTATTATTTTAGATCAAAATCTTAATCTTACATCAGATGAATACGAAGAGTGGATGTTTGAGCAGGAATTACTAGAAAAGTTTGAACTGCAACAAATAGAATTAAGAAATAAGATAGAAAATGAAAAGTGGCTCAAAGCGGAAGAAATAGCTATAGAAAAATACAATCGCATTGCATTGGAAAAAGAAATGCAAGAGAGAAAACAAATAGAAATGGAAATTAAGTTGCAACAAGTAAGTTTGTGTCATAAATTTCATAATCTATGTACCTATGATTTTTTACTTGCAATCATATACTAGACCTTATTTCTATTTGTAATGATAGATATAATGAATTATTTAAAATGTTAATAACATTATAACTGATGTGATTCATTAAATAAAACAGGAATTGGAGTTGGAAAAGCAACGCAAAGCCAAAGAAGAGGAAAAATTAAAGGAAATTGAAGAGAAAAACAGGATAAAACAAGAGAAGTTCATAAATAGTTTAGAGAAGTTTTTATCAGGAGATTCTTCTAGACCTCCAGTAGAACTGTTAATTTACCGTGAAAGTCGACCCAATTTGGAAATATGTCCATTTTTCTTCAAGACTGGTTGCTGTCGTTTTAGTGATGAGTGTTCAAGAAATCATCAGTATCCTGGAATTAGCAAGGTGAGTAATTTTCAGTGCCCATGTTTTAGAGAGTGTATATGCAGATATTTGAATTGGTTAGGAGAACTGAACTTATTTTATGTGCATAAAAAAATTACTTGCATAATTAAGTTCTAGAAGTATGTTTGATGATATTTCGATGTTGTGTCATCAAGTTTTGTTGATTTTTTCACTCATCTCTTTCACTGTATATTATAATGCATTAATTAAATATACAGTGAAAGGGAGGCAATATTTTAATGCATTAATTATTAATATTCATTTACATTTGTACATTTTTCTATTTCAGACTTTATTGGCCACTAACTTTTATGTACATTTTGGCTTAGAAAATGCTATTGTAAATGAAAAGGATTCCGATATAATGTTAGAATATGAAGATAGTGAAACAAATAAGCATTATGAGGAATTCTTTTATGATGTTCTACCAGAATTTCAAAAGTATGGTGAAGTTATTCAATTTAAGGTAAGCTGATGGCGGACTGCGAAATATTCTTTGGTATTTATGTATCCTTTAATATACAACATTGGTTTTGACAATAGTCGATAAATAAAAGCAGTGATGACTCAATTCTGAGGACCTGGGAGTTGGACCAGGGTCCGGATTTCAAGATTGAATGAGTATCCAATAGTTAATTTAATTAACTTTTTAATTTATCTCAACGTTATCCACATCACCACTGCTACATTTTGTAAAAAAAACATGAGCAAACCATCAAGATAATGATGTCCAAAAACAAAATTCAATTAAAGTGATCAACTTATCTCTTATATATAAAAATGAATCGCAAAATGTGTTGGTAAGCGCATAACTCGAGAACGGCTGAACTGATTTCGATAATTCTTTTTTTATTATATGTATTCCTTGAAGTACGAGGATGGTTCTTATGTAGGGAAAACGTAAACATGTACCACGGGCGAAGCCGGGGCGGACCGCTAGTAATACAATAAAAAAATAGGCTGCTTTGAATTATCTTTGAATTATCTTTTATATTTTATTACATAATTTACCTTTACATTAAATTCTCAGATAATCTGTCTGCTTTAAAAGCCATGCAAAGGTTTGTATATTTTATTTTTATTTTTATATCCTTTTCTATAAAAACAAATTTGGAATGCCATCATTGATTCATCATACTTCAAATACTCTCCCACTCAGCTCTAAAGAGATGGTTTATTGTTTACGTATTTTTTTCGTAATGAGTATGCAAATCCAAAAGTTCCATTGAGCATCGTACACTGAACCGACCACGGCGGGCGGGTAACCCTTGTATTCAAAATATCGAGAAAAAGGAAAAATTCGGGCTATGTGCCAGTCGGTACTCTTGCACCGAAGGCTGCAAACAAACCTTTGGTTATTTATATGATTTATCTAAAAACTATGCTTCTCGCAATTTTTTGTGCTAAAAGACGTTGTTTCGTACTAAACTTTAAATTCTATGTTCACAGGAAGTTGGTAGGTTTTGAGTTTTGACTCCCTTGCAAAAAATTGCAGCATACAAGAACCTTTTTTTTTATTATGTTTGCTTAGATTTGACTTTTTCACAGCTCCAAGATATAGTAAATCTGACTATTTCATATGAATTTCAACTGACAGACAGACAAACAGACAACAAAGTGATCTTATATGACTATCCATTTTTTTCTTTGAGGTATAAGATTTTAAGTTATGTGTTTATAAAGTAATTAAATCTTTTATAGGTGTGTAATAATTATGAAAGGCATCTCAGAGGAAATACATACATAGAATATGCTGATATAAGAAGTGCGGTACAAGCCTACCGTGCTTTACACGCTCGATGGTATGGAGGAAAACAAATATCATTGCAGTTTTGTAATATTTATTCATGGAAAAGAGCAATTTGTGGTAATTTTGATGATCTTAAATCTATATTTTTCATTTAATTCTGTGTTATACTTTTTATTTATTGGCGTGTTTATAAAATTAAAATTACGGTTTTAAGTATTTATCTAGTTTACTATAATAATAATCAGTCAGGGTAATGGCTTCACAAGTTTTTTTTTAGTAAATGTAGGTTTGCTGGTACTGTTTGTATATTTTATGTACCAATCAACTATATTAATTGAACTTTTTTCCAGGACTTGAACTTAGAAATCGATGCCCTAAAGGAAATTCCTGCAACTTTTTACATGTTTTTACAAATCCAGGGGGATTATATAATGAAATAGAATGTTATCCAGAAAGGTACCTATGTTTTTAATAAATAATAATTGATCGATTTTAAGTAGTTGCGTTACTATTTTACACAAACTAAGTACTTGTAAGTAATTATAAAGAAAAAAAAAATTAAAAAGCTTTTTTATCAAAGCTATTAGGAATAACCAACCGTCGCGTCGTTGACTTACGGCATATTTTTAAAAATCAATACCACATACATATACCTTTTCTTTATTTCCTAGTAATTAAATACTGTTTCATTTAATTATTTCTTCCATATTTTTAGGAGGAGGACATCACCAACTCGTTCATGGCGATGGTCAGAATCACCGGAAAGAGAACCTCGTAGAAGAAGACGCTCAAAATCGAGAGAGCGAGAAGGCCGACGTAAAGATAGCGAAGGAAGAAGACGACGCCGATCGTCCAGTAGAAGGCGATCTGAAAAGAATCAATAGACTATTTTATGTTTTTAAAATAATATAAAGCTACACCTAATAATTGTATTCTTCCATTCATATCATGCCATTCGTGTATCCTAATTCCTATACTTATTACGATTTTCAAAGGCTAGTCACACTACTGACTACACTCACACAATGATGTTGCCAATCTAAAGCCCCCAGTACACAATGGCCTGTGATGGCCACGCTTTACAATGCACAACTGGAGGCCACGATCAATTGCATTTCAAACAATGGCCCATGTCTCATTGCTGCCTGGCAAGCCAATGGTGGCCTGCAATGGATCAGCGTGGGCCATTGACCATTGTGTACTGGGGGCATAAAGGTCTATTCAAACTAGAGCGGTATCCGCTACCGAATAGCGCAAAGAGTAAGGGCGTATTCAGAAAGAAAGCTTGAAACTTATAAGCGCTTATCGGCGCTTGTCAGCGCTGGTAACCCGCGCAGGAAAATATATGTATACGCGCCGATAAGCGCTGATCGGCGCCGACAAGTTCCGACAAGCTTCAACAAGCGCTGGTCAGCGCTGGGCGCTGCCATATAAAATTTGTTTCGGTCTGCTTCAACCTGCTTCCTTTGTGTAGAACGAACCAGCGTTGACAAGCGCTTATAAGTTTCAAGCTTTCTTTCTGAATACGCCCTAAAGTAATACCACAGACTAGTAATACATATCGAAAAGCGGATATCGTACCATGATCGGTACGCGATTAGTGTCTCCATTAAGGTCTCCATAATATAATGTAATATGTAAGCTCAGTCGCTCGGCAGCTACATTGACGTGTATGTACTTACGTTTAATAAATAATATCATTTTTAGATTTTTATCAAAAACGAGTCAGTGCGGGTCACGTGCGAGTGGATTTGGTTCAATACATCTAGTAATCATTATTACGTTTAAGTTTAATATTATGTGGAAATATAAATTATAGATGCTTTCAAAATAAAATAGACCTACTTTTTAAAATCAAATCAACATAACTTGAGCTATCCCATGTACAAACTGCGCGTAATGTAATACAGATGTATACAGTGTAGCCGGGGTTTAATGTTTATTATACCATATGTCCGCACAATCTACTATTAACTAGATTACTAAATAATTGCTCTGTGTTAGATCATTTCTTGCTGTCTGTCAATTGTCATACAATAAATTAATGTCAATGTCAAAAAATATTTTTGGTTATTGCTGTGAATTTTTGATTTCAAAAATTTTAAATTTAAACGATAACTTATAAAAATATTGCTTAAATACTAATTACTACTTACCCTAAATATATACATTTTATGGTCCTCGATTATTGATGTATTTACACAAGATTTTAAGCCTATATGACCTAAAGGATGACTGGGACTCTGGATACATAAATTTCATATTTTAAATTCAAATTAATACAAACTGCATTAATGATGCTTAAATCTCCTGTTATATTGTTTTTTAAGCAATCTCTATTTCAACTACATAGCACATTAGTTCCTTATAGAATAAAAGTTAATACTCAGCAATGTGATCTATTAAAAGTTTTACAAAGAAGTCTAATAACATCTAAAACTACTGATACGTTGAGTGAACATACCAAAGCAGGTAAATTTAAAACTGAATATACTCAAGTATGTTACTCGAAGTCAATTATTATAGTCTTAATATTAAATTGTGATATTTTTTTTAGACTTTATTTCTGAGAAAACAAAACTCATATCAAAGCTGAACTTACAGTCAGAAAAACATGCAGAACCATTTTATAAATTACCGATTAAAACATTGTCTACTATTTATAAAACCACTAAGAGAGATGAAAAAAATGGATATTGCCGAAATAGACTGTACTATATCTCTTCACAAATAAAGGTTTGCAGTATAATATTTTTATTACCTAATTTAACAATTGTGTTGTCGAATTTTTTAATAAAATATCTTATAAAGTGTGTGTTGTAATGTTTCAGTGCCCCCCTGCAATGTTGAGTGAACGCATAGCAAAGAGAAGTTTTATTTATACCTTATCATTTGAATGGATACAAAGCTCATTAAAAGTTTTGTTAGGTAAGAGGTAGGTTACATATGTATAAAAATATTTAATGTTGAGTTTTCTTTATCTAAACTGTGATTCTTGTTTAAGAGAAATAAAATATATCTCATAGGGCATATTCACAAAGAAAGCTGGAAAAATGTAAGCGCTGGTTTGTTCTACACAAAGGAAGCAGGTTGAAGCAGACCAAAACAAATTTTATATGGCAGGGCCCAGCGCTGACCAGCGCTTGTTGAAACTTGTCGGCGCCGATCAGCGCTTATCGGCGCGTGTTCATGTATTTTCCTGCGCGGGTTACCACCGCTGACAAGCCCCGGTGAGCGCTTATAATTTTCCAGCTTTCTTTCTGAATACGCCCTTACAAACCACACAAGAGAAAGATTTGATTACACTTAATCAGTTATATTGACAGACATGGGCGTTTCTCCTGACCGAATTATGAGAGATTTATGGGTTTTAAAATATCATCATAAAACTATAGCAGAAAGGTTACAGAAGGTAAAAGACATGGGTATAGATCCAGTGTATCCATGGATGGTAAGGTGCTCAGAGGATATTCTAAATAGGTAAATGTTCGATATCATCACCATTCACCATGTGAGCTGCAGAACATTTCATTTATTGATTTAATTTAAATGTCATCCTTCAGTAATGACAGCATAAAATCACAATAAATAGTATACATAAATATTATATCAAATTTCTCAATTTTCAGGTATGTCGAAATATATCAAGAAACAAAATCAATTTTAGGAAATGATAAATCAATAAAAGTGTACATAGCTAATAGATTAAACACAAATTTAGATGTTGTTGAGGAAATGTATGTCAGAGCTCCTGCTTTAGAACGAATTAGAGTTAGCAAGGTATTTTTTTCATAAATGCTGAGTAATGCTTGCTATTTTTTTTAATTAACTGTGTAATATTATTTAAAAGATAACTTTTATGATATTCTGGCTTATTTTAAGACTTTATACTGATGATAATAATATGGGTGCAGTTTATGTTAATTCTATATTTGTTTAACAGGTAAAGAATTTTTTCGATTTTCTCTTCAGTGAAGGATTTACTACTGAAGATATTATCAGTAAACCAAGAGTATTAGCAGCTTCACAAAAAACGGTACAAGAAAGGTTAGAAAAACTAAGGGGTTTGGGTCTTAAAGAAATAAATTTGAATATTCTCTGCAGGAGTAGAAAAGGATTCAAAAAATATTATGAAAGTTTACAATCTGCATCACGGGAAAAATGAAACACTTCTCTTAGTTTGAAATGATTAAACATAAAACAGGTGTATCTCAAATTATTTTCTATTTGTTTTACATTTCAGTTACATATTTATGTTTTGAACTTGAAAGTAGTATTGTTATTGTTATCTCAAGGAAAAAATTTATAAAAATATAAATCAATAAATGATTTTTTCATTAAAATTAAGATTAAAATTAGATAAGTGCTTATCACATCTTTATTTTCTGAATAATTGATACACTCCTATATTATAATGACAAAATTATAAAAGGTACACATAATATTACAAATTTTGTTAATGTACTTCATCCCTAAATCCTTTCCTTTAATTACCAATTTTTAAAACGAAAATAATATTTAATTGAAATAAAAACATGACAATTTTATTTACTATAAATTATAACAAGATCACAATAAAAACCATTAATTGTTGATGCATTAAATGTGCAATGTATGAATGGAATGAATTACATAAATGACACTACCATGGTTTTATTAAAATACACTGAACAATGAACATATACAACAGGTATTTAATTTGTTACTTTTAAACTAAGTACCATTCCAGTACATTAAACACTATTTTAAGGCATTAGCTTGAAAATAAAATGAATGAAGCAAATATTAATTTTGTGTAGTGTCACATGTAAATATTAACTACCTAAGGTTATGTTAAAATTACACATAATGTGAGGTCTGAGTCAAAATCAGTTTCCTATCATGCTAAGTCAATTTAAACTACTGATGAGCACACTGAACTCCCGGCCCTGCATGCATTTGATCCTCGTCATCACTAGCGTAAGCTTCTTCTCTACCACGACTCCTCTCACTGGGAGTGTAGTCCATCAGATTTACTTCTTCAACATCTTCTCCTGTAGGCATAACAAAGGCAGCACGAGGTGGTAATACAGTCTCTATTTGCTTCAACTGCTCCTCAGTAGCAAAGTGGTTTTCTGGGAATGTGACATCAAACTTTACATACAAATTTCCCTTCTCAAATGGATTCTTGAATTGGGGCATTCCTTCTCCTTGTATTCCTTTTAAGTCTCCTGGTTTAATCACTTCCCCTGTAGCATGTTTAATCAGCAGATCACGTCCATCCAAATGCTTAACAACAAATTGAAATCCACATAGAGCTTCTGTTAAAGAAATGTCATGATTTATGATGAGATCATCACCGCTTCTTTGGAACACATCATGTGGTTTTTGTTGAAGTACAATAATAACATCCCCTGGTTCTGTATCAGGTTGTTGATCACCTTCACCCCTGAATGTAATTTTTTGATTTTCGCGCATTCCTTTTTCAACATGCACCTCTAATATTTTAGTTTCATTTAATACTTTCTTACCTTTACATTTAGGACATTTATCTTTTTCACTAATAGTTTCACCTTGTCCTTGGCAAGTAGGGCAGCGTGTTTGAAACTGGCGTGTCATATTGGGCGCAATCTGCTGATAAGACACTTTAATGCCCTGACCGTGACAGTCTCTACATGATACAACAGATCCAGGTTTTCCACCAACACCTTTGCAGGATCCGCATATCACATTTTTACTCAACTGCAACTTTGCAGTTTTCCCTACGTACATATCTTCTAAGGATACTTTTAATGTATGAACCGTGTCTTCACCACGAGCACGTCCACGACTCCTTCCACCACCACCCATTCCAAAAATGTCACCAAAAAATTGTCTAAACAAATCATCTTGAGGGAAGCCACCGCCTTGGCCACCTTCCTGTAGTCCTTTCAAGCCATACTTGTCATAGGTTTGCCTTTTTTTGGGATCAGAGAGAACTTCATACGCGTAACTAATTTCTTTAAATCTATCACCAGCTGCCGGATTTTTGTCAGGATGGTATTCTTTAGCTAACTTGTGGTAGTTCTAAAAATACACAAAATAAATTAATACATATTTCAGGGGCACAAAGCATGCTAAATTATCAGTACCTATGTACTATTACGTCCACATGCCCATAATTAATCGATAGTGTACAAAACTTACTCGTTTTATTTCCGCATCACTTGAATTCCTCGTAACACCTAATATTTCGTATAATTTATTATCAGCCATGTTCTCTATAAATCTTTAATGTAAAAGGGAGTAATTCTAATGCAGCTGATGAAATACGAAAGGAAGGAATAAAGAAATCTACAGTCTACAGATAAAGTACAAACTATAGATGATGCTTTACAATAGATAAATAATTTAAAACTAAAGCAATAGTCTATTATTTTTGGATAACTAGTTATAAAAGCGCTCTATTCACGGTCCATCTGGCTGTACGTCTCGCCAAGGTCATACACGATGCACGACGCAAAACGACAGTGAATAGTATTGACGTACGTCAATAATTATTATTATTTCGTTGCTGGATGTGCATTGTGCACCGTGCACGACCAATTTTTCATCCAGCGAGCACCCCCGTCCCCCACCACACAGTGAATAGACAGTGAATAGCGCGGACGTACGTCAGAGCCATCCTGCATCGTGCGTGCTCGATCGTGAATAGGCTTGCTAGTTGCTGTACAGCAGATGCTGCCAACAGAACCGGTTGCGACATTTCGCCGTTTTTCATGCATGAAGTAGGTAGCCTAAGGGCGCGTTCCCACCGTGTCGTGACGACAGATAATCGTGTAGTTTTAAGTGTCGTGGCTTATATGTTTAAATGGAGGTGTTCCCATTTAGAACGACACAATTTACTGTCGTCTACGACAGTTTTTGCAGTGACGACGCTTTGTCGTGACAGTGGGAACGGCAAGCACGACAGTCGTAAAACGATAAAAAATCGTGGACGGCAACTCTATGACGTCCATTGAACTCAGGAGAGTAAACGCACTAGTAATCACCAAGCGAACGCAGAGGCGACTAGATTTGTAGCTTGCTGATGATGTGTAAACGACAAAGCGACTGCCAGGAAACGATAAAATGTCGTCGCGATCCAATGGGAACAGCTAGATACGACAGTCGCTAAACGATAAAAAATGTTGACGACAAACAATCGTTATAATGGGAACAGGTAAAGACGACAGTCGTCGAACGATAAATTAGTCGTTACGACATAGTGGGAACGCGCCCTAAGAGGCTAAACAGACGTTCGAACTGGTGCGACCGGACCACCGTACTCGTGCGGTGCGATCGACTCGCCACACGACCGCACCGCACCTAGGGTTACCAGTATTTGATTTAAGGGCATCAAAAATGCGAGTTTTAGTTATTTTTTACGGGAGACAATTAAAACAGCAATGTTAAATAGAGAAAATTTATTTTTGGCATTTATATTTGCTGTTGGAAGAAACAGCTTTTAATAGCTCTTCATTTTCTAAAGCGAATGTATAAAAATCTTTGCACGATAATTTAAAATTACATTTAATTAATTTGCAGCTTCGCCTTTACAGTTTCAATATGAATATTCAATCGGTTTCGGCTATCCGTCCAGGCATTGCCGCACAAAGAAAATATTCTTTGTTTAAAAATTACGATTAAATTTACGATTTTTAAAAAAACATTTAAAATATGTATTGGAATTTTCCCGGCCGACTAACTAAGATAAATAAATTCGTATAAAAAAAATAGATACACTAGATAATTTATTATGTTGCTAATATATGAAGTGATTAAAGGCGCAAATTATCCCTTTTTGAAATTTTCGATATTGTCGATAGAGGCGAAAGTATTGTTTAATGTAATTCTTTGAAAATCTATTTCACGTAATAAATTCGTGGTTAGAATGTTGTATTTTTTCACATGTAGACCTCAGTTTAAGGCTTCTTTTGGTACAAGTACAAGTACAACCATTGAAAAGAAGAAAACGAAGAGAAAAGAATGGGTAAAATTATATTTAAAAGACAGGGATTCATTCAGACATATGCAGTCATATCATAAATCTTTGTAGAGTTCTAAAATTTATATTACTAATCTTTTTTCAGTAATAGCCACGTCATCCGACGCCATCGCCATTGATAACGATCGACCGACGTCCGTTTTGTTTGGCGGTAGAACTGTGACTAAAGCTGTAATAAGTATATAGTCTATGACTTAAGCGCTGTCCGGTGCGATCGCCCGTCCACACGCGCGAATTTGGTACGGTCCGCACCAAGTTCGGAAGAAAAAACCATCGGACCGACCGTACCGTCAATAATAATAATTATGTCCGGCCACAGAACAGTAAAGTAGATAGAAGTGTGATGTGGGCGTGGCCCACGTGTCAATGATAAGTTTAGATCACCTAAAGCGTCTTATTTACGGTCCATCTTGACGTACGTCCCGCCAAGGTCATACACGATGCACGACGCAAAACGACAGTGAATAGCGTTGACGTACGTCAATAATTATTATTATTATCTTGCTGGATGTGCACGACCAACTTTTCATCCAGCAAGCACCCCCACCACCGCGAACGTCGTGCAGATGGACAGTGAATAGCGCGGACGTACAGCAGATTAGTGTTGCCAACAGAAATTAATGTAAATACTTGGAAACGTGGCCTATTGATATGATTTTTTTGTGATAACTTAGTGAGTACATGAGCAAGCAAGAAACGGTTATTTTTGATTTTTATGTACACAGGAAATCCCAATTATCATTACTTTTGGATCAACCTTGTACACATGGACAGTTTATATTCAGAAGTTATTATTTTAAAAGAACTCCAAGGCGAATTGTTGAATAACACAGATTTTATGCAAAAGTCCACTGCAGAAAAATGGCAATTTAATTAAAAAAAAAAATATCTTGACGAATTTGTTTGTTTAAAAAAAAATGATTAGCTATATACTCTCTGTTCCCGCCACTTTAGCATTTACTGAAAGAGTCTTTTCGGTCATGAATGTGAAGTGGCGGGAAGAGAGAAACCGAGCTTCATTAAAAATTAATTAAAAATGAGCTCTTGAAATATATAAATTTAGATTTGGAATGTTTGGATTCATATAATTCATTTAAAAATAATGAAAAATTCTTAGTTACTGCAAAAAGTACAAAAAAATACATTTTTAAAAATATTTATTTACTCTTTATTTAAGCCATGCTTGATGCGCGCACGATCGTCAGTAGGATACATCCAGCACCGCGGCCTTGAGCCGACGTACGTCGGGGATTGACCGTGAATAAGACGCTTAACTTGCTCTCAGTTGTGCGCAGAAAAATATTCGAGTCGGTTGTCAGCTGTCAAACCTTTTTTCCATATTTATTCATTAATTAGGACGTGTTGTTCGGTATAAAGAGTGCAAAAATGATAGCAGACGAAATAATATCAGCAATGAAGGCATTTCATACCGTCGGTAAGTCTTATTTTAATTTATTTTAATTATACTTTATGTTATAACTTCGCTTGTCGTAATTTGTCAAAATTGTATACAAATATCTAGTCAAAATGAACCTTAATCCATAAGAAATTAGTACTATTATAGATTGAACAGCAAACAAGACTTTCTGGAATATTATTGCAATAAACAAACGAATTTCGCTTTAGTGATGCTTGTGGTGCATATCGACAGTATCGATACTTTAGAAAAGACAAACATTATAAATATTAAATTTTATTTTATTTTTCCTTAGCTTTCATTTGTCTAATTTATTTATAGATTTCCCAAAGAGGCTAATTTAAAAGAGAAATGGATAAATGCAACGTGACGAGTTAACTGGATGCCGAACAGTACTAAGCGGTCTAACAAAGGCCACCGATACATCAAACCTACAGCAGTTCCAAGATTTAAAATAATGCATATTTTCTGTTTGTATTTTGTAAATATAGATTTATACTATTCTATTCCGTTTTTTATTTAATAATAATAATATAAAAAGACGTACTTAGTAGTAATAAACATACTCCAAAATGTGACGCATTATACTATACTCATATAAAAGAAAGAAAAAAAAATACACAAAAAATATTTATTTGTGAATTATCGATAACAAGGCTGACATCCCTCAGAGCATAGCATCAGATAAATATCAAGTTAATGTCATTAATGTTGAGTGACACAAATTTCAACCTTATCTCTATGTGTTGCGTTTCAAATTTATATCTATCGAAAACTAACGCCCTCTGTTGTGGAGTAGCTGAATGTTTTCGAATTTGGAATTTCTGTGCAATGAGAAACAAAACAGCTAATATACCTAGGGATGTTATACTAAAATAAACCGTAACATGGTGCGTTAGGGTACATATTGAAATGCTGAATTTATAACCTAAGTAAGTTTTTACTCAAATTAAGCTGTCCAATCAAAGGCATAGTTTATTTGTAGTGTACTGTATAACTATCGGTTTAAATGTGTGGGTTTGGCGACACTGGTTTTCATACTAAGTAGACATTACAGCACTTCTATATGTTTTTACTGTTCTGTGTGTCCGGCGGACCACTGTACACATGATCGAATATGGTCCGGAGCGCACCAAGGTCACGGTGCGGTCCGTACCAAATTCGAACGTCTGTTTATAGTTTAATATCGCCGAATTTCAGTTGTGTAGCCTAAAGTAGCCCAAACACTAAGAGCGAGCGCGCACGAGCAACTTTGTCTCCGCAACTATTTTGTCTCTCCCATCAATTTGTATGGGGAGTTGCGTCGCTACGTGCGCGCACTTTCATACCATAGGTGGGAGAGACAAAATAGTTGCGGAGACAAAATAGTTGCGGAGACAAAGTTGCTCGTGCGCGCTCGCTCTAAAATATCAATATGAATAAAATAAAATGTAGTTTTCATCAATTTATCTATACTTACTATAGTCCTTTCCACCTAAGATGATTTCTGTGACACATCGATTTTTGACACGTATAGAGATGTCGGTTACTGAAATCGTATCAATTGTTTCCGATAATCGATAATATTCTATATGGAAATGAAATCGATTTGAATAAAGTACCAAAATTAGTTTTTTCGGCATTTCGCCAACAATTAACTAAGGAAACTTAGCAAACAACAGCAACAAAAAGTCAACAATAACAATTAGTAACAATAACAGAAGACCACGTAAAGTATCAATATAAAAATGCATCTTGTATACAAGGCTGACGCACTCGTACAGACGATTGACTCGATTGACAAACGATCACAAGATGGGCGCCGATTATATGATTTTCCAACTCTATGATTTTTCAACGATCCATTTCATGTACACGAATTGCGTAGGTATTATATTTTTGTGTTATTTTATTTTATTTTTCATTATATTAAACTAAACAATACTGTTTTTTATTTATAAGCTTACGATGTTTCATTTTTATATTTTTGGTAATAATGCCGCCATAAAATAAAAATATTATGCACTAAAATTATTGCACGCCTCATAAGCGAAGCGTTGAGGTGGGTACTACTGTCACTTCGCGCAAAACATCTGATTTTTCAAACTTAAAATGTCTTTATGTATCATACATTGCACTTGTAAGATAATACATACACACACATATTAAGAAAAAACACTATTTTTAACGTTCATGATATTTTTGATGTCATTTTTGTTATTTAAACTAGTTAAAAAACAGTTTAAAAAAGTTCTGTCTTGGACGTCCGTGTGTCTGTATGTGCGGATCCTTTTTCTTGTTAACACGATAGCGACCGAAATACTTTACTAATCAAGTCTTTTTTTTTCTCTTACGCTTGAGTATGCTCAGGAATAGAACCCTTTCATTTTTCAGGGTCTGATTCGATGTGGTTTAATTGTTATTAAATAAACAAAAATAATAATTAATAAATATTTATTAAAAAAAAATTATGAGGCGTGCACTTTTGGATTTTCCAAATTATTTTGACTTTTTAAACATAAAATACGTAATTTGGAACACGATGAAGTGTCACAGGAATCATCCTAGGTGAAAAGGACTATAATATTATAAAGCTGAATTGTTTTTTCTTCTTTTTATCGAATGTCTTTAGTCGAATTGTTTTGTCTTCTTTCTGTCGGCAAAAATTCAGGCACGCACGGTTCACATTCAAATTAATGTAAATATGTATGTACTTGGAAACGTGGCCTATTGATATGATTTTTTTGTGATAACTTAGTGAGTACATGAGCGAGCATCTGTATTCGACATGAAGTAGTATATTATTACATATTAGTCTGTGGACATGAAGCTATAGCGACGCGTCATCGAGCGGCAGACGGCAAATGGCAATGTCGCCCGATCGCAGGTAGTCAGGAGTGCCCAGTGCCCACGTAGTGCTGTCGTATTATTATATGTAGTACTCTTTGAGTGCTGTTGACGCCGCGCCGGAGCAAAATATGTTAGGGAACTGTTTTTTATTTAAACGACAATACTCTGAATTCTTTCATATGGTTTTTGATCAGTATTGAATAAGTTCCCTCACATGCTCAGAGCAACATATTATATTTTAAACCATCTACCCTCACTTTGCTAATAGTCGTTGACTTGCTGCGATTTGTTATCAACTACCTACATCAATTAGGTAGCTGTGTAAATTCGCAGTACATTCTTATTACATTCAAACTAATATTTTAACCTGGCCTTCGCGTGTAATTTCTAACATTTCTAACAATATATATAAGAAAAGCAAGTTGCTCTGCATTTATTCATAGGACGTACGTGGTTTTTCGTCTTTTTCTGTATAATAAAAGCAAGTCATCATCGTCTTCTTCCTCTTCTAATAAGAGATGTAAAAAAAATGTGATCACTATTCTCGAACACGACAAATATCTTGTTTCACGGAACACTGAACCAACTGGGTGCCATGTGCTGTTGTCGTTTGCAGTCTGGTTCAAAATCATGACTGAAGCGATAGGACGCAACGACGTGTCGTGAAGACATGAAGCGACTACGTGTCGTCTGCTGCTGTTGCGTGCAGTTGGCTACCACTTTGTACCTTGATATTATAAACGACGTGAACGGTATGCATATGGTAAGGATTCACCGCCCGACCGAGTCTGGCCCATCTGGCCTCTTCTACTCGAACGACATCCCAAGCTGAGGTTCGTGATCCCCGTCAAGGGAGGATGCCCTTGCGCATGGCTCTACCAGGGTAAACCTTACGTTCACCCACGTGATGCAGCAGCCCTTTTGGCTAACTTCGAGAAACACCACACAAAAAAAGGTATGAATACACGTTTGTTACTTTTTTCACGATAACCATCGAACGGATTTTTATGATACTTGGCAGTGATGTAGCGCTATCGAAATATATTATATATTATAGAAAGAAAGAAAGAAAACGTTTATTCATATACTTACCCCACTAATATTATAAGGACTTATATTTGCCTTTAGAGAATTTCTAAGAATATTGACAAGGATGTGTTTTCATCTTTCTTTCATTTTTTTTTATAATTCGTATTCTGCGAATGTCTCCAACGTGGTCTTTTAAATTTCATAACGCGGTGGGACCTGTTAAGAATTATAGGAGCATATTATGATGGGAATAAAATATGTCAAATTGAACTTTATAAAAATCTAATATATCAAAAGAAGTTCCGAACTAATCCTAGTGTAATAAGAATAAGATAACTAAGGGTGGATTTCACCAAACAAGAGAATTCGAAGACTTACCTATTCTTTGTACTTACATACAACAAAGTATACCTACAACAAAACCGCTACCCGCTGTCTGAATACCTATGTTTGCTTAGAATTTAGGTCTGTCTCTCTATGTATAAGTTTTTTTATTGGATAAGATTGATTCAAGAGCAAGGTCATGTGTATTTAGTATTTAACATGCATAATTGCACCCGTGCGAAGTCACGGGGTTTGTATCAACTATCATGTATTGTATCACAATCTCGCCTGCGATGTGGTCTAAGATGGAGCGCGCTTCCCTAGCTGAGGTACCTGCCCCCCTAGTCAAGTGGATTTCTGTTAGCGTAGCGTTCAATAGAATAGACTACGAATGTATGAGATTGACGTAGGCTGTAGATAAACGTATCTACAGCTTACGTCAATCTCATACATTCGTAGTCTATTCTATTGAACGCTATGCTAACAGAAAGCCACTTGACTAGGGGGGCTGTTCACTCTACCCTTGAAGACCCCCATATCGTACTCATCGGGGAACACAGATTCAGGAAGAATGTTCCAGTCCAATACAATTTGTATACATATTTCTGAATAGTTCGTTTACCTAAAAGAGGCTCTCTAAAATAAAAAGAGCAATTTACGATAAAGTAGTTTCGGAGATAAAAATTAAAAATACTCTTCAATTCTAAGTTTACTTGTAATAGTCGAGCTTTTTCTGATAGGCTTATTTCTGTAGTTGTCTCGGATAAAATATAGTTATAGATTAATAAAATAATAAAATACAGTACCTACCCAACCTTTGAGTATGTGGGTCTATACTCAAAATACCCAACATTAAAGTAAGTAGATTCTCAACTCTGTGGTCGAATTAATGTTCGGAAAAACCGCAGGTAACTACTTAAACGTTCACTTTGCATAAAAAACACTTCGTTTAAATTCCCAACGATTTATCTGTTTTCTGCTTTGCTTTACCCTTACAAGGTGGGCCAAAAGAAATCACCCTATTGGAAGATGCTCTCATTTTTGCAAATGGCCGCCAATGTCAAATCTGTTTTGACATTTGTGTACTGGACAGATGTAGAATACAAGTGAACAAGCCATGGAGCGATACAGTACCCAATAACGCGGAATAATCGTGTCAACTTTTTTGCGTAACAATTCGTCGCCGATTCCCCGGCCGTCCGACACTGACTGCGCAAACACTGCGCCGTTTGGCCACCAACCTTGAAGAGTATGGGACCACACGAGACGTTGCCAAGATTGGCCGGCCCCGGAGCGCCCGTTCTGCCGAGAATTTCGCCGCTGTTGCCGAGGATGTCGAGCTGTCGCCGGAAACATGCTACGGACACGGTGCACGCTATAGGGCCATGTTGACTGAGTTTTTTTCAGCCGCAATTGGACGAATTAGGACTGGAGAATATGTGGTTCCAACAGGACGGAGCAACGGCACACACTGCGCGAGCCACAACCGATATTCTGAGGGCGGCTTTCCCGGGTCACCTCATCTCTCGTTTTAGCGATTTGCACCGATTTGCACTGCCCGAAAGATCGCCCGATTTAACCGTTCCAGACTTTTTTGTGGGGTTTTTTTGAAGTCCCGTGTTTACATGAACAAGGCTGAGACCTTGGAAGCCCTCAAGGACAACATTAGACACGAGTGCGAGAATTTGTCGCCCGAAGTTCTCGCTGAAGTGATGAGAAATGCCATAAAACGAGCCCGTATGGCAATCAATTGTGACGGCGCCCATTTGGCTGATATCATCTTCTCGACTTAACCAATAAAATTTTAAAGGTTCAAATAAACATAATCAAAAAACAGAATCGAAGTTTTTCATTTAGAAAAAAAATGAGAGCCAAACAACATCGGATGACTTCTTTTGGTCCACCTTGTATGTATATGTCACCGTGAAATTATAAATATTAAATACCGTACTTAAGCTTATAATCTACCTATCTCGTGAGATTGTAAAGTATCGAACTGCGAACAATTGCAGGTAATCGAACATGCAACTAATAGCTTAAAAAACGGATAATTTTTGGTCTTAGTTTTTAGTAGTAAAAATAAATATTAATCCATCGAATTGATTGTAGTAGTAATAGTTTTTATCAATCCTTCTAACTTTCATATACCAATAATTCTTAGTACCTAGAACATTACACCTAGACTACATACTCTTAGAGCATAATTTATCTCAAGTAGAACAAAGCAAATTAAAAGGGTGTGAAATGTATGATTTTTAGAGAGAATTTATACGTTGCGTCACTTTGTACGTATAATATGTATGTATTTAACATATTACATAACTTAAAGCCGTCGAACACTTACACGTAAATTTCTACTATCACCCATAACACACCCATGTGTCTAAACATTTGCTTAGACATAATATTAAACATGACGTTTTCTGTTAATATTTATGACATCAAAACCTGTGAAAGTGGCTCGAAGCAAAAATAAATATTACGATGTACAATGAAGTGTTATATATCTTTAACAATAGTAGGTAGGTATATCGTTTTATTAGGTACGGTCACAGAGTAGGTAGGTACCTTTTTATATACGGAAAGGTACGATACATTATCTTTTTGAAACACCTTCATAAAAGTCCCGTCTTTCGTTAATTTTTCGAAGTCGGACTTAAATTTAAAAAATAATGCGTAACTGAAACTCATGTTTACCTACCTATTGAGAAAATGAGAAAGTTGTTTCATCATTAATCGTAATCGCCTCGCCAATAAAGTTAAATAT
This sequence comes from Colias philodice, assembly GCF_061535455.1. Classification (NCBI taxonomy): domain Eukaryota; kingdom Metazoa; phylum Arthropoda; class Insecta; order Lepidoptera; family Pieridae; genus Colias; species Colias philodice. The sequence continues at coordinate 8,045,112 of NC_143087.1, forward strand.
ATTTGATTATATTTATACCTACCGGTACCTAAATGGTACATTTGGTCACTGCATAGATTCGTACATCGCGATCGCATCGTTTACTGTAGTTACGTCTGCATTTCCATCGTGTGTAATTTTTAAATAATCCCTTGTCATCCTTGAACTAAAAGACTACGATTAAATTAGCACGAATAGTTAATAATTATGTTTTGGTACTTAATATTGTATTGGTAGTTAGTGCAGAGGTAACTCGCGACCTCGGACTTCGGACTTCAAATCGATAAGTCGGGGGAGGTAAAACCTCGATAGGAAATAAATATATATATAAATAAATAAATAAATATTATTATAGGACATTATTACACAAATCGACCTAGTCCCACAGTAAGCTCAATTAAGGCTTGTGTTGTGGGTACTAGGCGACGATAAATATAATATTTAATAAATACATATATAGATAATAACACCCAGACCCAAGAACAAATAATTGGGTTCATCACACAAATATTTGCCCTGACCGGGGATCGAACCCGCGCGGGACCGTCGGCTCAGTAGGCAGTTATTTTACCACTGCGCCAACCGCGTCGTCGATATATATCCAAGAAGCATAAAGTTCTACGACATGACGTGACATCCGCCAAATTCCACTTGGCCATCGCGTTGTACCCTCATAGGAGACCCGTGTTTCAGCAGTGGTACACGGATATGGGCTGGTGATGATAATGATGGTAAATTATGTAGGTATACAGCGCATAATACTATCTTCCTATAAAATTTTATATGCCATTAACTGCAACTACATTTCTACCCTCCATAACCAAATAACCAATTTGCAATTACCCCCTTATCAGTCATCAGCTGGCGCCTCCCACTACTCTTGTCCTTCTTCTTATCTTAGATATAATATCTCTAATCTCTAGCAATGATGCAAAATAAAATAAACTGTGAACTACTAAAGCTTCATGTTTTTTTTGTGTTTTATAAATACATTTTTTTAAGTGTGTCATTAACAAACAGTGAATATATTAAAATTAGGTATTATGCAATTGAATGATATAAAAACATTACAATATATTATCTCTATGTATAAAAACATTTTTTTTTTAATTTGTGACTGACCTGAGGTTCAGTACGCATGAAGATTTTACGACTTTTAACGTTAAAAAAAATATCAGTATTTGTGTGAAGCGTCATCTAAATCGTCGCCTAAATCATATAATTTTAAAGTTATTTGGAAAAAATGTAGGTTAGTCTCGCCTCACAATGAAATTTTTTCTACTCACTGAATTTATCTTCATTTTTAAATTTTTCTTTAATGCCTTAACTAAATACTTACTAGTAAAAATAAATATTTCATAACTGAACTTACAGGATGTCAATTTTGTTTCTCAAATAACGCATCACATGAAGAGCATGAAGCGAACATGCATATAGCCCATACCTACAACAATGCCACAAACCTCAACATAAAAATACCTATGTTCCATTCTGTTTGTTGCAACGACTCAAATACAAAAGCACAATAGTGAATAAATAGTATGTATTATTATAAACCCGAATTGGCATCTTTGCCCTTGTAGAAAAACGAATAGTGTTCTGTTACCTAATATTTGACCTAAATTAATGTGGTTCTCTAGAATGTGTACAGCGTGACAATGCAATATTGACGATCGTTTCCATGATTTAATTTAGTACTAGTGCGCTAGTGTATAGTAGGTATTATAATATTATCTGTGATATATGTACAATGCCGGAGGTAACTACTAAAAACTTACTAAAAAGGAATAGGTTTCATTCAATACAATAATTTTATTACTAAACCGATGGAAGCTCAAACATTGGAGAAGTTTCATACATTGGTTTTGGTCGCAAATGGAATATTTGAATCATCTAATATTCTGAGTTGATTCAAGCTTTAGAACGAGGACATTCTTTTCCGCAATCGCAGATGTAACACATTACACCGTGATTGTTCGAAAACACACGTAGGTAAAGCTTTAAAGTTTAATCTAAGCTCGCAATTAATTTTGTATACAAAATTTTCACAACGGTCAGTAGGTACTCAGTATTATTACTTCTTAATGAACCGTCATTAAAAGCTAAATTAATTTTTAAAAGAAGTTAGGTAGGTAGTTACCTACTTACAGTTTTTTGGTTTAATAATCTTATATATAAAAATGAATCGCAAAATGTGTTGGTAAGCGCATAACTCGAGAACGGCTGAACCGATTTCGATAATTATTTTTTTATTATATTCCTTGAAGTACGAGGATGGTTTTTATGTAGAGAAAACGTAAATATGTACCACGGGCGAAGCCGGGGCGGACCGCTAGTAACTAATAAACATCATAGGTACCATTATAGTGAAATATTTTTTATGAAGAGTAATTGCTATGCAATGTGGATGTTTTATAGACCGCAAAACATTGATAAGTATTTTTTTTTCAGTTTGTCTGTTCGTTTTTTTCCATGTACTTATGTCTATAACATAAAAACAATTGAGCGGGTTTCTATGATTATAGAAATTACAAATAATAGCTGACTATATTTTATTTGAAAAAGAGAATAGCGGTGTCTCTCCATACATGTAACCGCGGGGAGATAAAAAAAAGTTCGCCAATACTGCAATTAGTACCTACTTAGCTAATTAAGTAAGGTAAAAGTGGATAATAATACAAAAATAATCTTTTAAAATGGAATACCTAGAGGTTTCTAAAATATAAGATTTTTGCTGTGATGCATCATGCACTGGGGCTTACTGCATTTTCATCGAAAATCCAAGAATTTCCACATATTCTTCAATATTGGCGCAAGCGAGAGAAAGAAAGTACCTAGTGAAATAAAAAAGGCAATTAAATTTATTCACACTTAAATGTACATATTATACCTGAGTATATTAATCATTCATTATGATAAAATCTCTATAATACAACGAATACTCTACAACTTCACAAGCGCAAGTACCTGCTCTAGGTGTATTCAGTATTATGTAAATTCATGTTTATATCCGGCTACGACCTCCAGAAGGTCTTTGCAATTACCCATAGGTACTTTTAATGTACAGAAGGAGAGGGACGAGCGGACGGATCTTCTCTCATCATCATATTGGAAGTGAAAGTGAATGAATGTCGGAGTCTTAATTAGAGAGGACGGCAGCGCCTGCGCCAGTTGTTCTGATACCGCCGCGTCCGACGCACTAGCATTGCGTACCGCACACGTACGCGAACCTTCCCGCAATCAAACAATCCCATCAACTATACAAGGTAGAGGTACGCACAAGTTGCATGTACTCATCAATTCATAGTGGTGTTAATTTAAAAAAATGCTCGATTCACTGGTCGACGTCTTGATTGTGTGTGATTTAAGAATTATTTGAAAAGATCGACGTTTTGGTCAATTTGGGAATTATCTTACATTTTAAGCATCCCAAAAATATTTTAGTTATTATTAAAGTAAATAATTTTATAAATTGTTTATCGTATAAGTTATTTTTTTTGATATGATAATTTGTGATACACATTAACACATATAGGTCTATATTATTTGTGAAGCGCATCCCAAAATCAAAATGCCGGAGGAGTAAGGTTTCAATACTTGTTAAATTAAAAAAAATGCAACTTACATCAAAAATTTAGTTCCAGTTTTTATATTATAGTTTAAGTTTCTATAGATATATTCGCTTTCGGCTTTTTAACATAAAAGCCTCACAGCTTTCCGTACCATAAAATGCGTCCCAAATCGACGATTTCTCGCGCAGAGCACCTTTTCACGCAAGGAGGTCAGTGAGGCGGGTTTTGCTTTCACAAACACAAACAACAAAATAAATTCATCTCACGTATTGATTGTCCTCGACCATCGTTAACTGCATAAATAAAAGAAAGTGAACTCATTAACTGGCATCAAAACAGCTGATTGACCACTTTCCTTTATACATACAAATCGAATTAACAAAATCTGACTCAAATCGTATTTTATAAGACTTAAAAACTTGTAGTACGTATGTGAGAATTGAGTGTGAATTAAAATGATTAAGCTACGAATTAAATGTTAATTAAAATGCAGTATCTAGTAGGTAGTACTAGTTATACTGAACTTCTGTTGATAATCGGAATGTAAGAATGATGTCGGACTGGTTTTAAAAAATTGTAAAAAATCGAATTGGTAACTAATTAATTAAAAAAATCTGTGCACTCATGGAATCGCTTGTCTTGAAGTGTTGTTTACAATGTACATAGAGATGATACATAATTAAATTAAGTTCCCTAAAATCTGGTTCAGATAATCATTTCCCTATAATTTGTTACAGATGAGCCGGCACAGCTACCTGGCTGCAGTCGCACTGCTAGCGGTTTTCTGCGTCGCAGAAGCACAGAGACGTTTGGCTCTTCCTGACCCTAGAAGTTGCGCTAATAGTATGTAGCAATATTATTTCCAAAAAATATAATTCATTAACTAATAAATAATTTCATGAAAATTCACCTAGTTTGTGGGGCGAAAATGCCAATCTAGGCATGTTCTATAATTTCATAATTGGATTCGAATTCTTGTTCATTATTAGTATCTTAGATATTATCTTAATTTCATATGAGATATGACCCTCAAATTCCAGTCTTTTTCCAGTTTTTTTCTTCATATTTACCTTTTAAATATTGCTGTAGAGTGGTCAGGACGTAAGCTTTCGATTATACACTGCGTAAGCGTAAGACTGCCTTGGGCCCTGGGCTCTAGCTTTGTATCCTGCACTCACCAATTATTTATGTTCACACATGAATTGATGATGACCTACCCCATTTATCAGAGGGTGGCCTAGGAAACTGTTATATATTTTGACCAAATTTTGACCGTATGAAGGTTTATCGTAGGATTGAATAAGATAAGTAAGAAATTACAGATAATTTATGTAGACACTGACACGACATTTATTGGATTTTTTAAACATTTTTGCTCTGTTCATTTCATAGTCAATATAAAAAAGCGGTAAGAAAAATTCTGAATTTACAGTTATAAACTATTAAAAAGTGTTACGCTATACGAAATTAAAGTTCCGTTGCGCTAAGAATAGCATAGAGGTCATGTACACATGAAACAAATCCTTTCAGCTGGATAAAGAGATGTGCAATGGTCACGAGCTCGTAGCGTCTTGCACAAGAACACTCACGGCTTAGACTTGGTGACTGGTGGCTCACCTTGTAGTCTAATTGCTGTACCTAATACGAACTGATGGCACTAACATCGCTAATTATTTCTAAGAGCATTCGTACATTCAAAAGTATATAGGTCAAGTACTTTTTAATATCATATTGCATAAAAATGTATTTCAAGATAATTCAAATGTTATCCAATAATCCATCAAATCAACAATACTAAAGTTGACTAAAAGTATTCTGAATAAGTAAATAGACACTGGCGATAAATTCTTAGCATTTTCATTTTATCATTGCTCCTGGGCAACATTTCTGAAGATAGGTACTCGTTTCCTCTTTACTTAATATGTATATATTAAATTTGAAGCCTCTTTGTAAATTAGTAGGTACGGTAGGTAATGAAGTATACGGAATATCATCTCCTAACGTCTTTCGTGTCGTTATTATACTCGCTTATCTAGAAAACATTGGTAGAAAGGTTGCTAAGTACCAAAAGTTAAATTTCACATAATTTTCTGAAATTGGACTTGTCGCTCGAGAACGAAAAGAAAAGAAAATATAAGCTATCCTATAACGGTATAACCTTAGATCATTAAGTAATGACCTACTAGCATTGGAAGTTAATAATTAGCTAAATAATTAATGTCCATAGAAGTAGGTTTTACGCACACAATATAACGATGCTTATTAAATTATTCTACAAACACTCTAGATCATTATTTGAATGTATTTCCTTATTCCCACAAGGAAAAACATAATAGGACCATACTATAGCTTTCGCAACGCAATGTTTGTACGGTTTGTACCACCAGTGAGGGCGTTTCCGACGACGATTTCATGTGGGAGCGTTCGGACAATTGAACATCATTCAGATACAATGCTGATAAAATGACGTTATTCAAGTGTATTGTTAAAGAGGTGATTTACATAAATTTTCGTGACTTTTAAAATGGTGACCATCAAATGCCCATTGTTTCGGCACCTACTTAGCTTAGCATCTAAAGCTAAATGATAAATATTTTAATAGCGGAGATTATAAGTAATCACTACTTATATGTACCTATACCTTTTACCGTGTTTTACATAATAGTTAATACCTACGCATAAATAATAAAAAATTGCAGGTTCTCTTACACACCTGTACGGCTGTACCACATCAAATACGATAAATACGTTTATGAATGACAATTGGTACCCACCTACAACTTTCTCCTAAATTGCGATGTTATGACTTGTATGAGATATGACGCTTGCCAAACTTGCTGCGTACTTTCTGAATTCTGATAGCGATGATGGTAACAGAAAGCATTCCGCGTCATTACATAACTACATTCCTCAATCGTATCGCGTACGTGTCATACAATAATCATTATAACATCAATACGTTTCGGGCTTGTTTATTATTAATTTACAATAATATGACATTTAACCGCTCACTGTTACATAAACAACTTGCTTAGTCTTAACGATACCTGACAGCACGTAACAACTGTAACGAAAGTAATTTGCAAAAAGCATAATATTCCATAGTCGAAATTGGAAACATCGAGAAAGGTCATAATGGACGCTTTCTAGTTACGAAACATGGCGTAGTTGTATGCAATACAAGTAAAATAACATTATAGCAGCATTACTAACATTGATTTCGTTAAAATACGGTATCAACCTGCGCTAATGTGTCCTCATTACAGTTTCCAGTGATAATTTTCATTTGGTAGATATACTTAGGTTTGGTAAATAGGTAAGTACACCACATAAACGATTAATTTTGTAAATTCATCATATGATTTTTTGAAATAAGTTTTTAAATTTCAACACACTATAATATATATACAGGGTGTCCCACTATTGGTATACTAAGCGCGAAGGAACTTGTAGTTTTGGATACACTGATCACGTAAAAAATACTTAAAAAAAAATTGGGTCCAAAATTTTTCGCTAAATTTTTCCTGAAAATCCATGTTTTCTTCTCTAGCTTCGCGCAGCCGGCATATATACTGCTTCTCTAATATGAGCATTTTGTCTATGAAAACATAATCTTAAACGATAGCTAACGTGCTGGTGGCAAAGTTGGGCAGGTTGCTTGTTTTGGGTTACACATAGAGTTTTAAGAATTCATCTATTTGAAAAAAAAATGCGTCTGGATTTTTTAAATTATTTTTTACGTACTCAGCGTATGCAAAACTATAACCTCCTTTGAGCTTAGTATACCAACAGTGGGACACCCTGTATATGCTTATGTCGATTGCAAATTATTAGCATAAATACCAACTATATAATGCTAGGTTTCCGCTCGCGGATTCGCCCGTGCAGTCAAAGAAAAACCAGCATAGTTCCCGTTCCCGTCGGATTTCCGGGATTGCGTCATTTTCCCGGGATAAAAAGTAGCCTATGTCCTTTCTCGGATATCAAAATATCTCCATACCAAATTTCATGAAAATTGGTTCAGTAGTTTAGGCGTGATTGAGTAACAGACAGACAGACAGAGTTACTTTCGCATTTATAATATAATGTATAATGTATATATTAATTAATAGTATGGATTATGAAAACAACAATGGTATAGTTTTCTACGTAAATAGGATTCATGATATTAAGCCTAGTGAAAGAAGGATGGGTAGCGTAAGTCTTAGTAATAGGGTCCCATAACCCATTTTACCTTACTTTGCGGATATGTTACGTAAATGGTTACAAACAAACTTTATATACTAGTTACGAATTAAGAACCTGGATAAACTTTTGGAACATCAGTTTAAAATGGAAATGTCACATTTTGGAAGTTAATGATACGCTTTTTATGATTACTTTTGAAATATATTTAAAACTGATAATTTGTTGCTAAGCTTACAAAGCTACATGGCACGCAAGTCAGAATAGACGTACAAATAGCCACATTAGAATTTTTATCATTTGTCTCAGATCTCTAAAAGATTAAAAGTGCTTTGCGTTAGACTTAAAAACTAAGAGATAATAAAAACGTGTGAAAATATAATAACCAGTTAGGTATGTAGTACTTTTTAATTAACCCATTCCACTTTTGTGTATTACGTTGCTGTAATTAGTATGTAGCAACGATGCGTGTGATCGATCTATTGTAACAATGATCTGAGAAACCTTGATGTGGTTTGGAGACTTCAAGTAATGAATATATTAATGATACGTATATATAAAAAACAAAATATAGTAAAGCTGTTAAAAATACACAAAGCTTCAAAGATTTTTCCTATACAAATATGTATTATTTAAGGAGCAATCAAAATGTATTCTATCTAATAAAATCTTAGTTGCGAACTACTAACCCGTACACCCGTACAAATTACCAACCATACATGAGTCCGTAGTTTGAGACGTACGCGTAGGTATTAACAGCACGACCGTTTTTTTTTTTTACAATTTACCCTATTATAACAACCACTAGTAGTGTCAGTTTTATAATATTTCCCATTCCATCCGTAATTAAAAAAAAACACATTTTTTGCCATAGGAGTGCGTCATTCAACATACAGAGATGCTCGCGGAGTCCTCCACTCCTACTTCTTCAGTTGGGAGCACGCGCCCACACGCAACTTGGAAGTCGACTGGTTAGACGCAAGGAACATCTGCCGCCGCCACTGTATGGACGCCGTGTCGCTGGAAACTCCTCAGGTATAGCTTCTTGAGCATTACACATAATGGACAAATATCTAAAGCCTCTGCAGTAGGTATCAAGTATGGCTTAAAATTTATAAGGAAAGTAGATATTCATCAGGTGCACAATACTTAGTGGCCTACCTAAATAAATGAAGAAAATAATATATTATGTCATACATTGAGCAGCGTTCTCGAAGCTTTTATTGAGTATAGAGACAATAAATCTTAAAAACTATTAAGAAAACTGAGCGCATTGTGAATTTAGTTTATCGTAAAATTTTATAACTTTTATGCACATTAAAAGGTCATTCAATAAGTTAATTGTGTAATACCAATAACATCAACTGAGGATGGTCGAATAATCCTTTCACAGATACAGACTTATATTACACAAGAGGGTCAGTCGTGATGCGCTCACTTTCTCATTCTCAAGTATCAAATAGATACCTATATAATTTAGCATGTGGCAATCGCAATTTGCAATTACGAAACAGAGTCATAAAGACTGCAGCTAAGACATAAAATTTAAATTATGCCATATAACTGTCTGTATAAGAATTCCTAATACCATCATGATGCATACAAATTATGAAGCTTATAATATGTAATCACTTACAAAAGTGTTACTTCAAGTTCCTCGTATTCATCTGTATGAAGTGAACTCGCTCTCTCTATAAAGCATCTCTGATACTATAATTAAGTATTGTTATGTTCATCCGCGTTATGGGTAAGCAAGAAAATATCAACGTAACAAGTTTCTCCAAACGCTTCCTGCCGCGGTTAGCCCGATGTCAATGCACGTAACCAACCCATTGTTATTCATTTTCCTGGTCGATGAATTAGATACCCAGCTCACATATCATATCATATTTAGTGACAGAAATTAATGAACACGTTGAGCAAACAGATAGTAATTGTTACGACAATGCATATTTATGAGGATGCATTCAATAGATTGATCGGTTTGTAGAGCGTGGAGAATCCGTGAAAGGGGTGCAATGGCCTGCTGCGTCACTTACGATAACGCGTCTATCTCATAAGGCGCACGCACCGGACAAGTAGCACATGGCATACATACCTCTGTAGCCGTGTTGCCCACTTTAGCCGGAAACGTACGACGGAGGTAGACTTCCCTTCGTAATCACTTCTTTGTAACCGATTTCACATCAACGCTGTTGTTAATATGAATGCTATGCTAATAGGTGTCGTAGATAATGGCTAGTTTTTAAATGTATCATTTGTTTTTAGGAAAATGAATTTGTGAAGCAAAGGATCGCTCGTGGAAACGTGCGTTACATTTGGACGTCTGGTCGTAAATGTAACTTCGCCGGCTGTGACCGCCCAGACCTCCAACCCCCTAATGTGAACGGCTGGTTCTGGTCTGGCTCAGGAGCTAAAATTGGACCAACCACTCAACGCAACACCGGGGACTGGTCCTACACCGGTGGCTACGGCCAACAACAACCCGACAACCGCGAGGCTGCTCAAGTAAGTTTCGTTTCGATGCCTGCAAATGATTTATTTTGACCTCGAAACCAGTAGTTTTATACCTTACAATTATTCAAACGTTTATTTCATCCAGATAGGTACGCACCTCCTTAAATCATTATAGGTTAAGGTACCTATTGGTCGGGTTATTCTATTACATAGTTATCTTCACAAGTAACTATGGAGATAGTCACTTTTATGTTGTTTTATAGTTTAAATATTTTTTTTTATTTTCAGGGCAACGATGAATCTTGTTTAGCAATCTTGAACAACTTCTACAATGATGGTATAAAATGGCACGACGTGGCTTGCCACCACGTGAAACCTTTCGTGTGCGAAGACAGCGACGAACTCTTGAACTTCGTCCGGTCGCGCAATCCCACTCTCCGTCTATAATACGTGTAATCCTGACAAACGGTCAGCGCTTTAGTTGGCTGTCATTGTACAAAATCCAGTGGCTAACATTATATCTGTGGTATTTGGTACGTACCACTTAAGTGCAAAATGGTGATTTTTGAGTACGAGCGTTTGAAAGTTTTCGCGGTTGCCACCCTGTTGCTACAGATCGGAATAAACTCTTGAGTAAAACAAATTTATGATAATTAAATGTTTATTATGTTCAAGTTTTGAACACTTACAAAAAAAATAAAAAAAATGTTCTAGTTCAAGAGTAATTGTTACTTAACATGTTTGTACCAAAAGAAAAAAATGTGAAAATGATGTGAAAATGTCTAAAACGTGTGTACTTAAGTGGATTAGAGCATATTTATTTCTACTCTTAATTAGTATTTATTCCTGTTTTTACATTAATGGAAAGGATTTTTCATTTTTTTTTCGACGAAGACATAAACAGACATTAAAAAAAAACAAATATTATGGGGAAACGTCTTCCATACAAATAGATTTAACCATATATAAAAACAAAAACGAATAGGAGTGTGATTTGCCACAAATAAGTACTCATAAAAAAGCCAGGAAATATTGTGATTTTCGTGCAATATGCAATTCTCTGATACTCTCTCTACAAAGTAAAATCCTAAAAGTAGTGTGTGTGTGTGTGTGTGGTTCAGAAGTCACGGTAGTTCGCTTGCCTGCCATGCTAGATGCTGCGGGATCGATCCCATCAACCGACATATTGTACCAATGTGTCTTTTTCGGATGCATAAGTAGATTCTCTAATAACCAGAGATACATTTTCTATAACAAGAAAACATCATCATTTCTAATAACAGAAAAACATCGTGATGGCAACCGGGATTTTGGTCTGAAATCACCAACCAGCAGTGAACAAGCATGGTGATTACTGCTCATGCCTTCTCCTTGTGAGAAGATGCCCTTACCCTGCAAATAGTTACGAGCTGGATCAAGTCAAATAAAATTTGTTTGTAAAACGTACCACTACAACATTCATTCATAGTCGTCATCACTGTCACTGAAAGTCATAAGATTGTCTCTAGTCGGACCATGAGACAATGATTTGAAATAATCATCATAAATTGGATCACTTATTGGCAGAAGATCTAAGAGATCTTAAAATTTCAGAGCATCGATATTGATAGGCTCATTAGAGGCCAATGGCAAAGCCACTTCGGGGACTTCTCTCTTTTCTCAGTTCTCTTAAACCAGAAATACAGAAAATTTTCACTCAAAGAACTTCGATTTCATCCGCATCTCTTTGAGCTATTCCTTCATACATAACATAATGGAATGTTCGTTTATTAGTAACTTTGGGAATTTTTAAATTAAAAGTCCAAAGTTTCTTTTATAAAAGGCTACAGATGCAGTTAAATTTGGAATCTGTAAACAAACAGCTTTTATCTTTTAGTTTCATAGTGAAATGTTGCCTTATGTTCCGATTTTTCTAAATCTAAATCTATTCTAATCTGACACGAAAGAATGAATTTGAAGAGACAAAGAATCAAACCTTGTGCACATGCACAAGGTATCGTTACTTGGCTTTTTAAACGTTTACCAATCTTTAAATCGATTTAAAGATTGGTAAACGTTTCTGAACACACTAAGTCGAGATCTTGCATCACATGCATGTTTCTTTATAGATCAGACCAGGCTTCGGACCTAATGTCTTAAGATTTAAATTATGTGCCAAATAACGTTATATTTAAGTAAGGGAGAAGACCTGTTAAGTTCACAAATAATTTTATTTGATTTGGTACAAATAAGTTAAGTGATGATAATAATTATTCAAGTTTGGTCTAATTATGTTAAGTGCTCTTACGTTGTAAATGGCCGTTCGTTGAATTGAGTATTCGTTTTACAAGTCTATGTTAAGTTATATTAATATATTTGTATCAAATAAAAATATTTTTTTTTGTACTTAAGGGGTTTTGATACAACCTATTTAAGGTATTTCTACTATCAGTAGGCTTATGTGACATAGACCAAACGAAAGAGGACGTTTTTATCAGTATAGATGGCCAGAAAACAAAAAATGGCCATTTTTGCACTTACGAGGTATATACCAAACACCACAGATATTTAAGTTATTTATTATGATTGCGAGTGACTATTTACACTACTGAAGTTTTATATTGAAACAGTAATGTAGATACCGAAAGTTATCGACACGACAATGCAAAATTGTAACTATCGTTTCTTTGTAACTTCTCGTTCAGATTTTGTTGTAAAAATGTTTAATGCACAAAATAGGGTAACGTAACTTATGTATACATATTAGAAATAAATAATAAAATTATGACCAACGTGTGATGTTATTTATTACCTTTATCGAGGTTTTTTTTTCGAACTTTCTCTGTTCTCAGAAAATAAAAAACTTAACTAGCATCAGTTCATCCAGCATAAATTAAATTTTTAAGGAGTCTTCTAAACTTGTACCTACCCCGAATTTCTGATAGTAGTTGAAGGGCCACGGAGCCACTACAGTTGGTTGAGATTAATTTTGGTTTTGCCGAAACTTTGTTTTAAAATTTCCTGAATAATACCTAGTTACCTAAATACTGAAAACGATAATCTAGTTAACTGATAGATAATAATTAATAATGCACATTCCTCAAAACAAGCGTAATATAACAAATGTGATTTCGTTCATACCTATATTTCAAGTCCCTTAGATTGTAAGAATTTATGAAACATCATTATTTATCATCATATAAATTGGCGGGCTCATCGCTGTATAGCGATTTCTTCCAGACAAGACTTATGGAGAAAAATTAGTAAGGTAGAGGTGAAGAGTAGGGCAGCCATGTAGTAGGTAGGGTAGTTCGGATTTTTTCCGTTAACACCGGTGAGCGCCCGTCCGACTAGGGCCCTTCCGGCCTCCTCCACTCAAGCGACAGCCCAAGCCGAGGTTCGAGATCCCCGTCAAGGGGGGACGCCCTTGCGCATGTCGCTACCAGGGTGAACCTTCAGTTCACCACCGCGTCCGCGTTAAAATGTAGAAGCCCTTCTGGCTAACATTGAGAAACACCACACAAAAAAAAAACATTAACTAGCTGCGCTCCGCGGTTTCACCCGCGTGGCTTCGCTCCTGTAGGTGATAATATATAGGGCTATCTAACACCGAAATATTTTTTTAAATCAGACCAGTAGTTCCTTAGATTAGCGCGTTCAAACAAACAAACAAACTCTTCAGTTTTATATAATACTAGCCGCGGTTTCACCCCCGTGGCTCCTCTCCTGTTTAGTTGGTCGTAGCGTGATGGTATTATAGCCTATAGCCTTCCTCGATAAATGAGCTATCTAACACCGAAAGAATTTTTCAAATCGGACCAGTAGTTCCCGAGATTAGCGCGTTCAAACAAACAAACAAACAAACTCTTCAGCTTTATAATATTAGTATAGATATAAAGCAATGAGCAAAAAAATATTTCAAGAAGGCTATAATAAGGCTTAAATACCCTGGCGAAGTCGGCGAGCAGTCTAGGATTTTAATTTTAAAACAAATAAAAATAGACAAAATTATAATAAAACTCCTATTCTGCCCCAGAAATAAATTTGAGGCGGTCGTAATGATTTAATACATAAAATAATCACAATATTTGGAGTTATTGTTTTGTTTGCTTCTCAAAATTATCGGTACCTAGCGGTAATGTATGTAAAACTAAAATATAACCAAGGGCGTATCTTTTTACTTGCTAAAGGAACAATAAAACGCTTTAAAATATACATTAAAAACATTTATTTGTACTTTTTGTAAACACAAAAATTATTATGTAATAGGTACAATGAAAAAAAGAAAAGAAACATTTTTTATTTTCTTTATAAGTAGTTACCTACTCAATTATATAAAATCAAAATGCCAGTAATATCAACCCAAATTTCAGATAAAAAGGCGTTTAATTTACAGTATTGGTACCTTATTTTTATTTACCTAACAAAAAGTTAGACACCATTCATTTAAAAATTAATGTTTTCATAACAATACGTAACATGATAATTGCACACAGGTCATGATTTTAATGGTAAAATACTTAAATTCAAAATATTAACATAATTTATGAATGATTTCGAGAGAGTTTGATATGTTTAGAGCTAGTTCCCCGTTGCATTAACATAAATTATGGAAATATGACATTGCAGTTTTGTAAAACATAATTACATATTACGAAGAGAAATTTAATAAAATATATGCACCGTTTACGCAATAACTACTATTATAAATAACAAACACATTAATATGCACAAAAGCAAACAAATTAGCATGTACCATAAATAATACGAATTATATCATTTTCGGAAGTGTATATTTAGCCTTTGTTGTGTAACATAAGAAAAGATACATTCGGTATGCAAATTAATAGGTGAGCTGAAAATCTTAATACATACATATATATATAAATCTCGTGTCACAATGTTTGTCCTCAATGGTCTCCTAAACCACATAACCGATTATAATAAAATTAGCACACCATGTGCAGTTCGATCCAACTTGAGAGATAGGATAGTTTAAACATGTAGGTACCACGGGCGAAGCCGGGGCGGACCGCTAATATACTATATAATAAACATAATAATTATATAATGACATTCTAAAAAAATAATGTCTGATTAAATGAAATCATAACCCTCGGTTTCTCTATTGAATATGGTTCCTACTTCCTAGTCCTTACGATAAAAAACAAAGTAAAATGTTAATACATAGCAAATATTCAGTATTCAATGTCAACAATTTATTTTAAGGCCTCTTATTTTCTATTCACTACTTCATTATTAACGTAACAAATATACAATCAAAACACACCACATTTGATGATAACATACTTTTCTTCAACAAAATTAACACAATCTCCCACAAATTGACCCATTTTTTATGCCAACTAATACTGTAGTCATTAAAAATTTGTTTACTATGACATTTCATTTTTGCTTCCGTATGTAGGTATTATATAAATTAACAGTAACAATTAGTCAGCAAATTGAATAGGTCAACTTCTAACATTTATCAATAACACAATAACTTACACAATTCTAAAAATTACAAGAACTAAATAATAATTCAACACTTTCAAAGGCATTAAACTTAAATGGTGTGTCCATTTACACAAAAAAACCAATACTCTAAAAATTGTAGTAAAATTTAAAAGTCGTCAAAATACATCAATGAGATCGCCTCAAAATTACCTAATAATAACTTAAAACTTAATTTAATTCAGAAAATGAATATATGCAATACATTGCCTAATTTGTCTAATTATAAGATCAAAGTGCAAAAAGATTTTTCGTAAGAAAATCGTAAGAAATGGCAAGTCAAAAGAATAAATAAAAGTACATTGAGGATTAAAAGAGTGCTAATAACTAGAGATAGGTAAAGGTAAAATTTAGTTGATGATTAATTCTCAATGTAAAACTTGATTTTATTATTTAGATATTATCGATTTGTATATTTCCTTTGCCCGAGCGCTCTGGGTATGCCTACTCACTATAGAAAAAAAAAGTGTTGCTATAGCTTATGAATGGTTAGTGAGTATGGGCAGAGTGCAGGGGCTTGTCAGCGAGCGCGGCGGTGAGCTCGGTCTAGTCTGATATACGTCCTAACTAGGGATGTAACGATACCGATACCGATACCGATATATCGGCCGATATAATCGGCAAGCCGATATATCGGTATCGCCGATTATAAAACAACCGATACCGATATCAAACAATTCAAAAAACCGCGCCCAATGAACGATGCGGGAGGCCGCCCGCGCGTGCGCACTTTGCTTTTTGAAAAAACTCTACCAATAGTAAACTTTTATTAGGAACTGATTGTATGTGTATAACTTAAAGTTTAACTGACTTTGCAAAATAATAATACTAAAATAAATGGTTTTCTTGTTTTTTGATTTGGCATTGTTATTTAAAAGAATACGATTTACAGTTGAGTCTCTGTTAAATGTTGGTAACTATTATGCATAATTTACTATTTATTTTTCTACCAAGCCATCGATATCGGTATCGGTATCGGTATCGCCGATATTTTATTACAAATATCGGTATCGGTATCGTATCGGCAAAATCATGTATCGTTACATCCCTAGTCCTAACGTATATCTGACGACGATCCAATTGATATACTCTCTAAGGAATAACTAATATATTATATACCAAATCCGTGTCACTTTGGTTATTAACACTAATATTACAAAGTACACCATATCCGTGTCACTTTATTTACGTTACATAGCACAAGTACTATAATAGTTGCACTCGTGTTGCTAGGCCAGCACATGGTGGTTAGCCAGTATGGCGGAGAGCAGCGGCTTGTCGGCGAGCGCGGCGGCGAGCTCGCCCTCGTCCCAGAGCAGGCGCAGGCGGCGCGCCCGGGACGCGCCCGCGCACACGCGCAGCGCGCCGCGCGCCTCCAGCAGCGAGCACGCGCCAGACATCTCGCTCATGTCCAACGCTGCTATGTTGCGGGACGCCGCCACCCTGCAATATATACGGATTTAGGAAATTCTCTTGGTTCGGAGTATGCCATTCTCTTGAATGAATGAATGAATCGGTGGTAAATGTAAAAATATATATTGACGTTTCAAAAGTGCTTCTCGAAGAAGTCTAATTGAATAAATAAATGTATGAGTTTGAATGAAAAATACTTTATTGCACACATTAAGTGTTTATAAGGATTATAAACTAAGAACCATACAAGTAACAACATGTACAGAGGGCGATCATATCGCTGTAAGCGATTTCTGCCAGACAACCCGAAAATTTAGAAGGATTACATTTATGGTGGTGATGGTGGTTCTCTCACATCTAGTGTAAATATAAATTAAATAAACAATAACTTTATTTTCCAACATATTACATACATGTAAATTGACAACCCTTGCTCCCACACTAGGATTCCCTGTATCGTGGGAACAAGTTTCTTCCAGTGGTAATACATTTTATTCCTTAGGCTAAAAAATATACTATTACATTTATAAATCTTGTATACAAAAATTTTATCATTACTCAATAACATTATAAAATATATAAATTCATGCTACTATACATAAATTCAATAGAAAATTACAATAGATGTTCCTATAATTTTTTAAATATAATATACTCGTAAACATTATGTGCATAATATGATAACTTACTTTTTATAGACATCATGTAGTTTGCCCATAACAATTTCTTTGTTTCTGCCTTTAGTGAGCATTAACAACAAACTACAAAGTATTAATTTCTGTTGCATTGGCATTCCTTCCTCTACATCTGTATCAATCTTCCTAGAACCCCCATAAACATCATTTAAGACTTCCAAAACTTGTTTTAATTCTACAGTAACAGTAGAGTCATTCATGATAGTGTCCACTGATTTATGTTCAGCAAATTTACTGCGTTTAGCTACTTCTATAACTCTGCGTCCTATATCCAGGGCTCTCCTCATATCTCCAGACACTGCAGCTATTTTAGCTGCAAATATTATTATTTTAGTCTTAATTTCCAGCAGAAATAATAATAATAATAAAATTGCAGAAAATATTATGTTACAATTAAAATTAAATATAAAAGGCAAAGTATCTGTTAAATGTATCTTTAACTAGCGGTCCGCCCCGGCTTCGCCCGTGGTACATGTTTACGTTTTCTCTACATAAGAACCATCCTCGTACTTCAAGGAATATAATAAAAAAAGAATTATCGAAATCGGTTCAGCCGTTCTCGAGTTATGCGCTTACCAACACATTTTGCGATTCATTTTTATATTATAGATTGAAGTAAATCTTACCTGCCAACATTTGCAAAGCTGGTGGTGAAAAAACATTTGTTTTATCCTGATTTGCTAAAACTTTCGTAAAAATGTTAATAATTTGCTGCTTTGTATATGGTGCGAAATGTAGAGTCAAAGGCCTTAAAGAACATCTAGCTTGTAGCCGAGGAAGTGTCCTCTCTGTCAGATCTAAGGCGTTTGCTATGCCTATTAATACAATCCGTGAATCAGGAAGTGCTGGCCATTCAAATATTGTATATAAGACAGATTGTCTCTTACTATCTAATTGGTCTATTTCGTCTAAAACTAGGAGGCTGTGAATAAAAAGAGATACAACATGTAATTTTAATATAGATATTTCATTCACTTAATAACACACTAGGAGTTTAAAAGTTTTTACTAATTGTATCCTCTTCTGTATTTTTTGAATAGTTTTATAAAATGTCGTCCATATTTTGTTATTTTAATTAAGGCTAGATTTTAACCATATTAATATATACCATAAAAGCTTACAATAATTATTATTTTATAACATACACAAAAAATATAAGCCCCCTTGAAGTTTTCTGCGCAAGGCCCTAGATCCAAATATAGTGTAGATACTGCACTAAACATAACTTAATATAGGTAACAAAACTTACATCCTTTTGTGTTCTTTGGTAAAATATTTCTCAATTGCATTAAGACATGCCTTTTCACTTGTTCCTGATGTTTTCAGTTGTAATTCTTTACAAAACCTACTATAAATGCTTGCAGCAGATTTGACCATTGTGCAATTTATATAAACTTGTTTATACCCTTCTTTGAACTGTAATGAAACATTAAAAGATATATGTTATGTTGATTCTTAGTAATTTACAGTTTTAAGTGACCATTATGCCACCATAAAGGAAAATAAGCCTATCAAATTTATGTAATGTATATAAATACACATTGTATAAGATTAATAGAAATTAATAAGTATATAGTTTATTAAATTACCTTTTTTAATTGTAAAATATAAGACAAACTGGCTGTTTTGCCTGTCCCTGGTTGTCCAGAAATATATAATGATGCAGATTTTTCCTTGTCAAGATTTTTAGTCAAAAATGAATCCAGAAAATCAATTTCCTTCTCTCTACTTGTTAAGGGTTGCAATGATATATCAGCACCTCTGAAAAGATTCAATATTATTAATTATGTTCCATATAATCCTATCATTCACAATAAAATTATAACACTGTTGTCACTACAAATACAAGATTTAAATTAAATGTTACAGGACATTTATTCAGGATGGAATAAAAAATTGATATTCACTTACTCGGTAACATCACCTTGATTTTGGTCTTTGGTAATGTTTTTTGTCTTAGTAATCTTTGGTGGTGAACAATTATCTGTAATAAAATTTTTATAACATAAATACCTATAATTAAATTGGGATATTGACATTGTGTCACCTCACTCACCATCATCAGTTAAAATATTTTTAGACACTCTCTTTTTCCGAGTGGCACAGTCAATATTCAAAATATTTTCATTTTCGATATTTGCCTTATTTTTGTTGCCCAGACATGTTCTTTTGCGCTGCTTAAAAGGAATTGTAGACTGTAGGGTAGCCATTTGATATTTTTATACCTGTAAGGAGTAAGCACCCTGTTAGTTGGAATATTTCATATAGACGACTTTCCTCAAAGATAGATGTCAGCAATAATGCACTATCAATAAAATGGTAATTTTTATGTGTGGTTGTACATGTTTGGAATGGAATGAATTGAATGCTATTGAAAGAGTATTGAAAGATAATGGGGTATTTCTTTAGAAATTTGCGGCACGAATTAAGGGGGGGGAGGGGAGGGAAAGGGAGGGGGGAGGTAAGGGGAGACCCCCTATAAAGTGGGGGGGTGAGGAAACCCCCCCTTCTATTTTATTTTTTTATTTTTTTGAGATTATATTTATACTAGCTTACCGCCCGCGGCTTCGTTCGCTTTGACTTAAACCTAATAAATTATATACTAAAACCTTCCTCTTGAATCACTCTATCTATGTATTAAAAAAAACCGCATCAAAATCCGTTGGGTAGTTTGAAAGATTTAAGCATACAAAGGGACATAAGGATAGAGAAAGTGACTTTGTTTTATACTATGTAGTGATGTAGTTAGAAATATAACGAAGATTATGGGCTTTCTTGACTGCTCCGGCGCTGCAGAACGTGGCGCTTGCCCCCGTGTACCTCGTTGCAGGCAGGAGTCTTCACTCGCCTTCGTAGCTTCGGCTTTTTGGTCGCCTTTGGCGACCAGCCTCAGCCACTCCGGCTCGCTTGACTCTGCCTGCTCCTCAGCACACGCGGGCGCCACGCTCCTCCGCGCCTCCGACTTTTTTAATACACTCTAGTGTATGACAGACAAGTACCACGTGGAATCGGGGTGGACTTCTGTGATTAACAATTTGTGTGCAATATACATACAATAAAAACATTTTTTTTTAAATAATTATTTATTCAAATCTTGTATATTACATGTTTGATACAATTTACAATGGCAATGAATGGATCCATTTTATTTTTTTCCACCCATCGTCTCCACATACTCTATATTATCACCGAAGTTTGCTGGGTGGTTACTGGTTATAGTTATCTTTTTTAAAAAATCTTTTTACAACATGCCACTGGGACTCAAATGGGTCAGAGGCAATAAATGGGTTGTCTGGGTCTGAGTGATTACCTTTTTTATGAACATACCCATATTGCCCCAAACAATCATATGCTCGCCAATAATCCGTATAAATTGTTGTCCCCTCAGCAACATGCTTTTGAATGAACTATGGTTTTTAATATGTACATTAAGACATTTGTTATCTCTTTCAAACACAAGTCTTGTAGTTTTGTCAATGTAACTCAAACAATTTTGAATATAATCTCAAAAATTAAAAAAAAGATTTCTCTGTAATTACACGTTTCCGCACAAAAAGCCGCTAATGTATGTTTCGGGGCATCATTACCGATCGATAAAAATTAAAATCGCGCCGAAATTCGTGCCGCACGTTTCTGAAGTCAACCCGATAATGGTAATATACAATGGTAATTTTTAAGGTTTCTAGAATCTGTGATAATATAAGTTCTGTTTAATTAGGAAACTGTAGAACTTTTAATATAGTGGCACTAACCTTTTCGCTACTTCGAATATGTTTTATTTAAACCAGTAGATACGTTTTTCACTTGTTAGGACACTTGGTATGATTTCATAATTAACTTTGTAAAACACTACATGGAATTCACCTAATAATTTATAAATAAAAATAAATCTGTAAGTTACCTAAACAATGAAGAACGAATTGGCATTTGGGCTTTGGCGCGAAACCTGACTGAAGTGTATGAATTATGAAATATCAAATACAAAGACAAGAGAATATTCGAAATTTGACGTAACAGCCCACAGAGTGATTATGAATTACGTTACGGTCTTAGGGCGTATTCAGAAAGAAAGCTTGAAACTTATAAGCGCTTATAAGCGCTTATCGGCGCTTATAAGCGCTGGTAAACCCGCGCAGGAAAATATATGAACATGCGCTTATAAGCGCTGATCGGCGCCGACAAGTTTGTTGAAACTTGTTGGAACTTGTCGGCGCCGATCAGCGCTTATAAGCGCATGTTCATATATTTTCCTCCGCGGGTTACCAGCGCTTATAAGCGCCGATAAGCGCTTATAAGTTTCAAGCTTTCTTTCTGAATACGCCCTTACTTACTGTCTTAATTCTGATTCCATTTAATTGGGTGTACAACCTTCACGGTATAACCACTAAATAATCATACTGTTCTATCAAACATATTTTGTAATAAACAAATTGTTTTAACTTTATTCGAATAAATCCTTCGAAGCCTTAGATTCGAAGCTAATTTAATTATTTCCATTTTTTATCTATGTTTACTTGAGGTCGTAATTTTGAGTCTGTTACTCATAACTCTATGATTTATCTCTATGATAGGTTTATCGCAAATATCGCAATTATTTAATATTTACATATTGAATGAATGAGTTTAATTTTAATTGTAAAAACTGTACAAATGAGAGCTTGCTGTTTAAGTTCGTGAAAATGAAAATCTAAAGTGGATTAAACTATGTAAAGTTCATAAACTTTCTGCTTGTAGCATATTTATCGTGTGCCAGCTGCTTTTGCTGTGTGTTTAGTGACGCTGTGCAACGAAATGTAAAAATGGTTACTTCTAATAAACAAACGGAAAAAAAAGTTGTAAAAATGACTACACAAAGCAACAACGCTGTTGTCCCTCATAGAACTCTCTTGGGTGAAGTAAATGAACATATTACGTGTCCATTATGTCGTGGTTATTATATCGATGCTACCACCATCGTCGAATGTTTACACTCTTTTTGTCGTAGTTGTATTATAAAGCATCTTCAGGTTAAAAAATATTGCCCAGTATGTGAAATGATGATAAATTCTGCAAAACCTAATATTAAACTAGATAAGGCACTTCAAGACATAGTTTACAAATTGGTACCAGGCCTTTTCCAAAAAGAAATGGAACGTCGCCAGCAATTTTATTCTTCTCGGCCTGGTCCAGCAGCATCAGCAACTCCAGAACAACGAGGAGAAGACACAGAGCGAATTATATTTAGTCCAGAAGATGTTATTTCATTTTCCTTAGAATATTCTGATGTAACTGATACTGACAGCATCTCTAGTAAATCATCTGATAGTAATGAATCACAATCAACATCAACAACTGCAAGAAGGTATTTGCAATGTCCTGCTGTTGTTAATATTAGTCATCTAAAAAAATTTCTCAGTATGAAATTTGATATTGATAGCACACAATTTGCTATTGATATATTGTACAAAAGAGTACCTTTGCCTGACTATTATACATTAATGGATATTGCTTATATCTATAATTGGAAAAGAAATGAACCTATGCGATTTTTTTACCAAATTATTGATTATGTTGCAATTCGAAACAGATTATTTGATTTAAATAGGAAGGGGTCTCAATTGCAGGACAAGAAAGCATCCCCTCCTGTTGCAGAAGATACTCATGCTAACAGCCCTACAACTAACACAAATGACCTTGCATCAGAAGCCTCTTCAGGTGCTGCTAGCCCTATGTTAGATGACAATGCTAAAAAATCAAATGACCCTTTGAAAAAGAGTAATAATATATCTGACAGTCATAAACCAAATCAAGAACCAAGCTCCACCCAGAGAAGTAATTCACCTATAAAGAAAAATGATGATGAAGATGAAAAATCACAGTTCCTTAATTCTTTTGAATTGACGGCTAAGAACAGTTCATCCTCAGCCAAAACATCTCCCACCAAAAATGCATCAGATAATGTTTCGACGGAAAATAAAGTTCCAACCCCAAACACATCAAAGAATGAAGATACATTAAAACGAAAGTTCCATATGGGAAATAATCTACCAGAAATGAAAAAGGTAAAAATTGAGCTTGAAAAAGCAAAATTACCTGTATCTCAAATGGTGTCATCATCTAATACAAGTTCTAAAACAGCCAGTACCAATGAGAAAAATGTAAAAAATGTAGAGCAAAACAAAACAGTTGATAATACCCCAAAAGGCACACAGTCAGGTAGCAATATAACGAATACAACATTGGCATCAAAAGATTCCAAACAGTCTAGTAATTTGCCAAAACAAGCAGATAATGCAGGACAGAAAAGAACTATAGCTGAATCCCAAAACAATCTTACACCTAAACGTAAACCAGAAATTATGTCCACATCTTCTCCTTCACTACAGAAAACTGTTTCTCCTCTTAAAATTCAGTTATCTAAAACAGATTCCCCATCATTAATAAATAATAAATCAAATGAAACGCCAAAAGGAGTTACCAAGAAAATGCCCGATTTAAAACCGAGCACAACAGGAACAGCAGCTTCAAGCAAAACTCATCTTTCTGGGAAATTAAGAATGGATCTTTTGGCAAACAATAGTGATCCCACTATTGACCGAAGTAAAATTTTATCTCAAGTTAAAACATCAGTAACTGCAAGTGGGCAAAATACAGGAGATAATCTAAAATCATTATTTGATTCCTGTAAAATTAATATACCTTCTTCATTATCAATAACCCTAACTGATCAAAAGAGCCCTTCTGATCCACCTATTTCTGAACAAAAGAAAAATATAATCAATAAGAACCTCATAAATCCCACAAATAGTACTAATCATAAAGCACCAAGCCCTCCTGTACACAATTATATTGAAATCAAGAAACTTCCCGAAACTGATACAAAAAAGGCGACAAAAACAGAGAGTGCAACAGATACAAAATCAAATATACAAAAATCTGAGAGTAGTGAGGTGAAACCTAAATCAAATAATAAAAGTAGTGAGACATCTGCTAAAGGACCAGTACCAAACTTAAAACCCATTGCTGATACTAAATTGGCTAAACAAAGTGGAAACACAGCTGCACCAATTACATTCCAACAGACATTTGAACAACAATTACAATCTCTTCAAACAGATACAAAAGTGAAAGTGCCCAAAAATAAAGCACAGGTACCAAAACTTGTACCAGCTACACCAAAAGCTTTTAGTGCGGCAAATAAATTGAACAATGCTAATTCAAAAGTTCCAACTGGTGCTTCTTCAAGTGAAAACAAAACGTCAACTGCTCTTGATTTATCAACTCCTCACACTATACAAAGCCAATTAGGCCCTCAACAAACAAAAGCTTTTGAAACTATGCAGTCTATTGCCAATTTAGCAAAAAAACAAAACTTACCTCCTAAATCAATTCCCTTGACTTTATCACAAGATGTGTTTCCAAGTGTATCAAGAAGACCTATTACAACTTCATCACCATTAAGAATTCCCACTGGTAATAACAATGCTCATGTAAAATTAGAGAAGCCTCCTACTAATATATCTCAGTTAAGTGCTAGACAAGAAATGCCAAAGCAAATAATTGCTCACAAATCAACAAATCAAATTCATCCCACAGTTTCGAATGTCGCCTCACCTAATTATCAGGGAGCTCAGCCTTCTACACAACCATCACCACGGTCTCAAACTCGTTCACCAAGCTCATCTCCAAAATTGGTAATAGCAGAAGAAAAGCAAACAAGTACTGCATCTGCAGACCAGAACCAGTCTAGCACGCCTCTGAATCCCCAGCTGTCAAATATATTTGCTCCTCGATGTGAGTCTCCTAAAGACTCACACACCCATACTAAACCAGGCCTAAAACCAATGAAACCCTTAATACCTACTAGTAAATTACCTTCTATTCGCCAACCCATAACTCCTACATTAAATGCCAATACTGCAATGAGTTCTCAAGCTGATTATTTATCGCATGCCATATTTAGGCATCAAATGGAAATGCAAAGTGCTTGGTTAAAGGCACAGAGACAATATGACATATTAAAAAACATGCCCAATATGGCCATTCAGAGTCAAAACGATTTTACTAATAAAGATAAACAGTAAGGCTTAAAACCGCTAGTTTTTCACAAGGCTAGGCGAAAATTCAGTTGTATTTGTAAGTTAAATGAGATGTTTAAAACAAAACAACATTCTTTTAATGATAAAGAAATTTGTAATTTTATTATTTTAATTTAAGGATATTTTTACTGTATTAAAAAAGCTGTAAAATATTAGATCCTAATTTTTATTAGTATGTATATGTATCAAAATAATGATTTGCAATTTTTCTTTAAAATAATGTATTAATTAAAATTATTTAAAAAAAACTTTCTTTGGGTATGATATAATATTATGGCTCATTCTTGTAGTAATTACATAATATGTTTATTTTAATATTACTTTCATATATTTATTAATTAATGTAGATGGGTAACTTTGGTTGTTTCTAATTTGGAACGAACCTTTTTTTCTATTAGATTTACTATTTTTTATTTGATTAAGTATTGATGTTTTGTATAAATGTTTTTTTTTTTTATCTTCGTTGATATTGAAAATCAATATAAGTAGTAAGTACTTATAAATTTAGTAAATCTGGTCATTTCGGGTCTACATGGAAAATACTAAGAAAATGTAAAACTTTGTGATTTAAATGTTAAATATGATAATATTAGGATAATCATAATCAAAGTTACCCAATTTCAAAATGATACATAACTTATTTAAATGGTTTTATGGTTGGGTTTATTACTAGAAATTGTAATATTATGTATACATTCAAGAGAAAAACGAATAATATAAGTAATATGATTTACATCCAACATGAGTGTAGGTAGGCAGCTACCAATGAAAAACTTTATAAATTTTGTATTTTAATAAAATGATAGGATTAGTTTACAATGTACAAATGGAATTTAATCATCTGAAAATTGTGTGTATGAAATAAATAGGTATAAGAAATCAATTAGTGTAATTATTTGTATTTAAAAAATGTTCCTCATTTTCATCATTTTGCTCAATAATAGTTTCTTTTAGATCCTACTAATATTATAAATGTGAAAGTTTGTGAGGATGGATCTATGTGTATGTATGTATGTTTGATACTTTTTCAAGCACATACTACTGAACCGATTAGATTAAAAATCAATCATTTAAATTCAGCACGCATAAAATAGAGGGCAACTTGGATTACAACATAGGATAGGTTTTATCCCTCCTCCCTCCTTGTTCAGTGGTTGACGCATGAGCGTAGAGCCGAGGGGTCCTGGGTTCGTTTCCGGTGGAGATGAAGAAAAAAAAAGACGGGTTGCACTCCGGGAGTGCCGGCAGAAGTGAAAACTTGATTATTAACGTTGAGCATGTTTGATATCCATCCGTCCTACGCTTTTTCGATCAGGTCACGTGTCCTGACGCGAGTTTAAGATTTTTTAGAAATTTATTAGAAATATATATAAATAAATGTTTAAAAAAACCCAACTCAAATCGACAATAATTATTATTCAAACACATTCAAACGACGCGGCCATTTGGCGCGCTCCGTGTGACGTCACAGTTCATAAGTTCCTGTTGGACATCAACAAACAAATAGCAAGTCAAGAAAATAATTATACAAGTAAGTATATACATTTCTTTGATTCAATATCGTTAATCGTTTCTTGTTATTGTTAATAAATCGATATAGAACATCCTGCTTCAATAGAAAAATATAAAAACCTACATACAAGTATTGTATAGTGCTTATCTGAAAAAATACAATAAGAAATGCTCCAAACAAAGTGTTTTAAGTTTGTAACTTTGTAAGAAAAAATCTGTGGAAAAAGTGTTGTAAACGGATTTTTCAAACTTAAAATGTCTTTATGTATCATACATTGCACTTGTAAGATAATACATACACACACATATTAAGAAAAAACACTATTTTTAACATTCATGATATTTTTGATGTCATTTTTGTTATTTAAACTAGTTAAAAAACAGTTTAAAAAAGTTCTGTCTTGGACGTCCGTGTGTCTGTATGTGCGGAGGATTTTCTTGTTAACACGATAGCGACCGAAATACTTTACTAGTCGAGTCTTTTTTTTTCTCTTACGCTTGAGTATGCTCAGGAATAGAACCCTTTCATTTTTCAGGGTCTGATTCGATGTGGTTTAATTGTTATTAAATAAACAAAAATAATAATTAATAAATAATTATTAAAAAAAGATTAAGAGGCGTGCACTTTTGGATTTTCCAAACTATTGCACGCCTCATAAGCGAAGCGTTGAGGTGGGTACTACTGTCACTTCGCGCAAAACATCTGATTTTTCAAACTTAAAATGTCTTTATGTATCATACATTGCACTTGTAAGATAATACATACACACACATATTAAGAAAAAACACTATTTTTAACATTCATGATATTTTTGATGTCATTTTTGTTATTTAAACTAGTTAAAAAACAGTTTAAAAAAGTTCTGTCTTGGACGTCCGTGTGTCTGACGTCTGTATGTGCGGAGGATTTTCTTGTTAACACGATAGCGACCGAAATACTTTACTAGTCGAGTCTTTTTTTTTCTCTTACGCTTGAGTATGCTCAGGAATAGAACCCTTTCATTTTTCAGGGTCTGATTCGATGTGGTTTAATTGTTATTAAATAAACAAAAATAATAATTAATAAATAATTATTAAAAAAAAATTATGAGGCGTGCACTTTTGGATTTTCCAAACTATTTTATATTATCTTTAATCATTATTTCATTGTAACAAACTGTGGCGGCATAACAAACCATAAACCATATAACAAACCACATAACAAACCTTTAATTTAAAGCATTAATTTACTAATACATACTTACATAACCACAGAACAATAAAAACAAATAGAAGTGCTTTAATGTCATAATTAGTATGAAAACCAGTGTCGCCAAACCCACACATTTAAACCGATAGTTATACAGTACACTACAAGTAAACTATGCCTTTGATTGGACTGCTTAATTTGAGTAAAAACTGACTTAGGTTATAAATTCAGCATTTCAATATGTACCCTAACGCACCATGTTACGGTTTATTTTAGTATAACATCTCTAGGTATATTAGCTGTTTTGTTTCTCATTGCACAGAAATTCCAAATTCGAAAAACATTCAGCTACTCCACAACAGAGGGCGTTAGTTTTCAATAGATATAACTTTGAACCTCAACACATAGAGATAAGGTTGAAATTTGTGTCACTCAACATTAATGACATTAACTTGATATTTATCTGATGCTATGCCCTGAGGGATGTCAGCCTTGTTATCGATATCGAGATATCGATAATTCACAAATAAATATTTTTTGTGTATTTTTTTTTCTTTCTATTATACGAGTATAGTATAATGTGTCACATTTTGGAGTATGTTTATTACTACTAAGTACGTCTTTTTATATTATTATTATTAAATAAAAAACGGAATAGAATAGTATTAATCTATATTTACAAAATACAAACAGAAAATATGCATTATTTTAAATCTTGGAACTGCCGTAGGTTTGCTGTATCGGTGGCCTTTGTTAGACTGCTTAGTGCTGTTCGGCATTCAGTTAACTCGTCACGTTGCATTTATCCATTTCTCTTTTAAATTAGCCTCTTTGGGAAATCTGTAAATAAATTGGACAAATGAAAGCTAAGGAAAAATAAAATAAAATTTAATATTTATAATGTTTCTCTTTTCTAAAGTATCGATACTGTCGATATGCGCCACAAGCATCACTAAAGTGACATTCGTTTGTTTATTGCAATAATATTCCAGAAATTCTTGTTTGCTGTTCAATCTATAATAGTACTAATTTCTTACGGATTAAGGTTCATTTTGACTAGATATTTGTATACAATTTTGACAAATTACAAGCGAAGATATAACATAAAATATTATATGTAAAATAAATAAAAATAAGACTTACCGATGGTATGAAATGCCTCCATTGCTGATATTATTTCGTCTGCTATCATTTTTGCACTCTAATACCGAACAACACGTCCTAATTAATGAATAAATACGGAAAAAAGGTTTGACAGCTGACAACCGACTCGAATATTTTTCTGCGCACAACTGAGAGCAAGTTAGGTGATCCTACCTTACAAGTGACACGTGGGCCACGCCCACATCACACTTCTATCTACTTTACTGTTCTGTGTACATAACATTTTGCTTTAGTGTGGCTTTATTAGTGTATTAGATGGTTTTACTTTCTTTCTTTCTTTAAATTTAATAGTCTGTGGTTAGACCAATGCCAAAATGTCACCACGGTTTTATTGGCTGTCAGAATTCAAACATACAGCTTGACGTTTTGCAAATCCTTCTTTTATTCACGGCCTTGCACCGGAGTACTCACGTTTCTGAATCCGAAGTTATCGATTGAATCCCAAGAGCTGTACTCGTTTTACTAATAAAATCTTTTCGGCTTTTAGCCTAGAAATATGAGAGCTAAGGTATTAACTATTCTTTACCAAGTTATTTAGTGATTTCGAAGACATAAATTAAACGTGTGAATCTTGTTTCAGTGGCGTAAGAAGCGTATGCGAAGGCTAAAGCGTAAACGGAGGAAGATGCGTGCGAGGTCTAAATAATATGGGTAAGCATTTAAATTTAATTTTCTTCATACGAATATTCTCTGTTATATGAAAGTTAATTGCATATAAATTCGTTACCGGTGAGGGGCAAATTTAATAAACAAACTGAACATGTTTATAACCTCCTTCATAAAGAGACATTGTAATTTGAAATTTCATATTGTAGTAGTTATCTTTCAAGACAAATATTTTTGAAAAATTATGGTTTGCACTGAAAATCAATTCATTAATTGTTTTATATATAAATAGGTACAACTCGAAACTTCTATTCCTACAGTATAAACATGTATTAAGATTTAAGACTATAAAACTTAAATGATAATATTCATTGAATTGAACAGAACATGCTTGTTTGATGAATTTCAGGTTAGATTAAACTCTTCTCAATTTCTATAAGATGAAACAAGTTAATTTAGATATATAAAGACAGTCTAATCTGCTTGTATTTCTTTGTAACTTGTGTTCATGTATTTTGTGGTTTTGCCAAAAAAATATGTATTTATTAGGTATAATCTGTTACAACCATGTGTGTTTTTAGTTTTAAAGTTCTTGTTCATTTGATAGATTTAAACAATATAAATACTAGGTAGTTCACACCTTTAATACCACCATGTAATTTTTTTGTCCAAAAATGAAAAATTTGGTTTTTTGTTGGTAATTTTCCATGCGTTCTTTTGGTTTTGAAGTTCTTGTTCATTCAATAAACATAAACAATATGAAAACAACCCATTGGATGTCACATGTTATATTTTTACATTTTTGTAAGTGATTTTCAACTTAATAATTTATAAAGAGAAAAAGAGGGAGTAGGAGAGTATGAATAATTAGGCATTAGTGGTCCACCTTTAAACTTTGCCTGTGGAGCATACATAGTCTATATTTCTATAAGAACTTGGAAATCACACATTAAGGTGAAAATATTATTGAAATTTGTCTAGTAGTTACTGACATTAGCATGTTCAATTAAATTCTAGCTTTAAACTGATAAATTAAAAAAGTGTCATTCAAGGGAGTAAAACTTTTGAAATTTGATTAATGATTAATACTATATTTATATGATAAAAAATAATTTAATCGTAAATAACAAAATTTAAAAAGTACATATTTTTTAAAAGTAAATTCTATTGAACTTATAAATTAATCATTAATTTTTACTAGAAAAATGTCATTAATATTTCTTATATTTATTTACGCTTCCTTGATTAGCGCATTTTGTTTTGCTCTTAGTCTAGGGATGAGATTATCTTGTAAATAAAGACCAATGTCATTATACTACATTGTTATACTAAAACAATATCATTGAGATTTATATCACCAATAAAGTGAAGTTAACATGCTGTTGGTACATTAAGCTATATGAGGAATATTTTGTAATACTCATTTTCAACAAACGCAATAT
Source organism: Colias philodice (assembly GCF_061535455.1). Lineage (NCBI taxonomy): Eukaryota > Metazoa > Arthropoda > Insecta > Lepidoptera > Pieridae > Colias > Colias philodice. The sequence continues at coordinate 8,076,900 of NC_143087.1, forward strand.
CAATTGCTAATTTCAGTATTGGATATACTCAATACATATTGCCTTGTACCATATTAATTAAAATTTAAAAGTTACTACATTTTTATTTTTAATAACTAGTATCTTCTTATATATAAAAATGAATCGCAAAATGTGTTGGTAAGCGCATAACTCGAGAACGGCTGAACCGATTTCGATAATTCTTTTTTTATTATATTCCTTGAAGTACGAGGATGGTTTTTATGTAGAGAAAACGTAAATATGTACCACGGGCGAAGCCGGGGCGGACCGCTAGTATTATAATAAAGCTCGTGTTTTTTTTCATTACATTATATCATATGAAAGTTTTAAAAAATAAATTGAATTATTCCTCCGAGGCAGTCATTTATCACCAAAATGTGATAAATGCTAAGAATCAGAGGAAATATTACTAGTTATCTCCACCCTTACAAATGATATTTAATTTGTAAGGACTTAAAAATAACTAACAACAAAAATCTTGCTCATTAAGTATATGTATTATGATAATTTCTATTGTCCATGGAGTATTATAATGAGAGATTATAATGTTGCTTATTTTCTGTTTCAGGTACATGAGCGGGGGTGAGGAGATTGCTTCTATGTTTATGTATCTAATAAAAATATAAAAATCCAAAATGGTTTTTATTTAATTATTTTTTCCTATCCTGTGCTAAAAAACTTCCGGTGATGTCGCACTTGCATTAAGCAACAGGGGGTCATTTTAAATATTTCTTGTAATTTAACACCTTGTAATCGGTTTTAATTTGTTTTTATTAATTATGTAAAATAAAATTTTGCACTTACTACATTTAGATTTAAATTTTTCGATTGAAGCCTTAGTATGAATAATAAAATGAAATTTTCAGGGTAGGTAAAAAATAAAAAATAAAAATCTCATCGTACTCGGCAATAGGTGAAAAAAAAACCGAAAATACGAAAAATCGTATCACATACATGGGGGTGACTCAGATAGCCCTCTAGGTCCTCTAACCTCCTGGCTTCAGTATATCCATACTTCTTGGGACACCCTGTATAACGAAGTACCTATAACGTCTTTGGGTGGCTCTAACACCGTGAATGGTTATGGGCACAGAATACAGATCACAGAAACTAGGGAGATATGGTTAGGGGGCGGGGCCGGTGTCGCAGCATAATGCCATGATAATGCCCAAAAAAAGAACAAGCTGTAGTGGTGCTGTATACGTACGTCACTTACAATCTAGTGTGCGAACCATAGAAATCTAAATAACAAGACACTAGAAGTCGTAAGCGTGCGTGACCTTGTCGCCACTCAGGTGATTTTCACATCACCAGTGCATTCGTCACTGTTCAGTTGCTCTGGAGACGTATGAGTGTATACATGGTGTGTTTCAGCAATTCCCATTGCGGAAATTCTTCCACAAGTTGTAATTATACTTATAAAGGAATAATATTTCATCGGAAAATATTTTTTTTTAGAAATAATGCCGTTTTTCTTAAAATTATAGAATATTTACAAGTATTACGAGTGTCACCATAGTAATCGAAATAACAATGAATGACACAGTCGACCATTCTTATTATCACGTTTGTTCTCAGAGCAATCGTTTGTTCGTATTGGAGCAAAAAGTCTCATATACTTAGGGATGTTATTCTAAAATAAACCGTAAATTCGTGCGTTAGGATACATATTCAAAAGCTTAATTAATTAATAGTTAAGTTAGTTTTCACTAAAATCAAGCTGTCCAATAAAAGGCATAGTTTACTTGTGTGTACTGTTTAGCTTTCGGTTTGAATGTGTTGATTTTGGCGACAGCGGTTTTCATACGAATTATGACATTATAGCACTTCTATGTGTCTTGTTATTTAGATTTCTATAGGGCGTATTCAGAAAGAAAGCTTGAAACTTATAAGCGCTTATCGGCGCTTATAAGCGCTGGTAACCCGCGCAGGAAAATATATGAACATGCGCTTATAAGCGCTGATCGGCGCCGACAAGTTCCAACAAGTTTCAACAAACTTGTCGGCGCCGATCAGCGCTTATAAGCGCATGTTCATATATTTTCCTGCGCGGGTTACCAGCGCTTATAAGCGCCGATAAGCGCTTATAAGTTTCAAGCTTTCTTTCTGAATACGCCCTATGGTGCGAACGAGTCGCTCTCATATTTTTGTGTGATGACACGCACACAACGCGAAGTATTGTTTTGATTTTGTTTACTGCAGTCAGTAAACAAAATCAAAACAATACTTCGCGTGTCTCATTTACAAATTTACGCACACAACTGTGTGTGCGTAAATTTGTAAATGAGACACCAGTTCGTACTCAGCGCAAGCGATTGGCATCTCATCACTATCGAAAGTGATAAAAAAGATCCAAGAAAGAAAGAAGATAATCTACATTGATTATCAGTAAATAAATAAATTTTATTTAATTTGCAACAATCCTACTAAAATAGGTAGATAAGAAATTCGCACGTGTTTATTTGTCTGCTCTATTTTATTTACTCATGTGGTCTTTTAATCTTCCTGAAATATAATTATTATACATAAATAGACTTAAATCTATAAAATCTGTCCAGACATGAGTTCAAATGTCAAACAAACATGAATCGATTTTATCCAAAATTCGTCGTTTTTCGTTGCTATAAAATATTCATCTAGAGGTGATCTAGAGAAACTTTCGTCAGTTTTGTCTGGGTTCCGTTCCGTCTGACCTTTTTTATATGTACCTATACGTAAATCCATGCGTAAAGAGTTCTAAAATAAACAAAATATAGGCAGTAACTTGACATGCCCTGACGTTTAAATTTTAAGATTTTGTGAAGTTTTACAAATACCTAAATATATTTTCTAATTACTATTTATCTATCTACTTTTATCTATTTTAGATTTTTATCCGGTATAAAATATGGGCCGCATGTCCGGTATCAAATGGGAGAAAACAACACAATGTAGGCCAGTTCATAACATAATTTCATCAGATTTCCCTAAGTATAATCCACAGCCATGGAAATTTATGGTATTTTAATTTTAAAAATAAATCACGTTCATAAATATACTGGTAAATATTTCATGACCTACCTTTGTCATATCTTTAGGAAGGGCCTTCACGAATACAGTGGCTCCTTTCGTATGAGTATCAACGAATGTGGTTCGATGAAAGAGAAGCTTGGAAAAAGCGTATGTATCCCGAAAACACTACTGTCAACGTTGATATTGTAAAAAAATATGTACTTACTTTCAAATCTAATCATCAACCACCGAAACCGGAGAAGAAAAAACCATTTAAAATGAAAAAGTAAGTAGTACTGTGTCTGTCTATCCATATATTGAGTAGGTAAATACCTAGTAATGTTTTCCGAAAATTACTCAAGTATTTATCAGTTCTGAATGAATTGGTCCACTGTGGGCATTGTCGATTAAGACCATAATATTAAGAATTTAAGACTAGGTACATTAGTTATCTGCGCTCAGGCGTTGTCGCGGTTTCAATCACAGAGTGTTTCAATTACAACACAATATCGTTTGACACCCAGCAGTAGATTCGATATTAAGAAATGTAACCACTTTTGATTTGTTTTAGATTCGAAGGAGTCAGCAGTCGCACAAGCAATAAGCGCCAGCCAAATGATAAAGCAATGAATTTCAATAAAAATAATGAAAACAGTTAAAAAACATTTAATCTCAAAAGAATTAAATCCCTATAAGTTGTATGAATCGCTATATTGGTAATCGCTTTAGATTGGAAATAAAAAAGCACTTAGTTACTTCACTAGGTCATACTTATTTTTATTTTATTTAAATTACAATTTGGTACCTACGAGTTACGACCCATTTCGAAATATTTCATGAAACATATCTCAGAATATAGTCAATATACCTACGTGATACGTCTTTTACTTCTTTTTTTCGTTTTCCTTTTTTCCAATATATCAGCTCCACCCCTTAGGGCGAGGCCACAACACTGCGTTGCGGCCGGCGTCGCGTCGTAAAAATCTACGACGCCGCAGACTTAAAAATGTAGTATATTCACACGAATTATAAGCGCACCGCGTCGTAGATTTTTACGACGCGACGCGACGCCGCAACGCAGTGTTGTGGCCTCGCCCTTACGGGTGCTTTTCCACCAATAATGTGCAAGGATGTGTAGCGAGGAATATGTTAAAAGCACCAATCATATCGCTTCATTTAGTTTGAAGCGATACCACAGAATATATAGAAAAGACAAACATTATAAAAAAATATTAAATTTTATTTTATTTTTCCTTAGCTTTCATTTGTCCAATTTATTTATAGATTTCCCAAAGAGGCTAATTTAAAAGAGAAATGGATAAATGCAACGTGACGAGTTAACTGGATGCCGAACAGCACTAAGCGGTCTAACAAAGGCCACCGATACAGCCATATATACATATATATACATACATATACTCCAAAATGTGACACTTAATACTATACTCATATAATAGAAAGAAAAAAAAATACACAAAAAATATTTATTTGTGAATTATCGATAACAAGGCTGACATCCCTCAGGGCATAGCATCAGATAAATATCAAGTTAATGTCATTAATGTTGAGTGACACAAATTTCAACCTTATCCTATGTGTTGAGGTTCAAAGTTATATCTATCGAAAACTAACGCCCTCGGTTGTGGAGTAGCTGGATGTTTTCGAATTTGGAATTTCTGTGCAATGAGAAACAAAACAGCTAATATACCTAGGGATGTTATACTAAAATAAACCGTAACATGGTGCGTTAGGGTACATATTGAAATGCTGAATTTATAACCTAAGTCAGTTTTTACTCAAATTAAGCTGTCCAATCAAAGGCATAGATTACTTGTAGTGTACTGTATAACTATTGGTTTAAATGTATGGGTTTGGCGACACTGGTTTTCATAGTAATTATGACATTATAGCACTTCTATTTGTTTTTAATGTTCTGTGGTTTTAATATTGTGGTAACTGAATAGTAATGAAATACATTTTTTTGTCTTAGATTTTTTTTATTTAAGAATAAAAAGACAAAACCATTTTAGTTCCAGATCCTTCAAATTATTAATTAAGGCAGAGTAACTTTGAACTATTTTATAAAGTATCCAATGACCGGAAGAATAGACCAAAACTTTATTTTTTAACATTGATTCAATAGGAATTAATTTGAAAAATTTAATCCATATTATATTGTAACCATAACTATTTCTTTTTACGGCGCATTTACATCAAATGAGCGAATGCTCCTACTATGTCAAATTATTTTAGTGTAAAATAGGCGTAAAGCATATTTTCGATTTTCATTTTTCTTAGTGCGTTCGAAAAGATTCTATGCAATGTTCTAATACTGAATAACACTGAATACGAGTTATCGTTTACACTTACAGATCACGAAAGGTTGCTCTTACTCTAGCTCTGTTCGTTAGATGAAAATGCACCGTAATAATTCCTTCTATTGTAACTCTTGCCGTCTTACGATTTTTATATAATTATTATGATTGTTTAAATATAGTAAATTGCAAATCATCGATAAAAAAACATATTAAAATTAAACATTTTTAACCATTAAAACATTATCCCAACAAATTAATAAATCATTGTCGGGTTTATGACTGTCTATGTCGTGAATTCGGCTCCTGGTCCTTTGTATAAATAAATATTTTAACTTGAAAGTTGATTAAAATAAAAGCGAAAACTTAATTTATTTGCGATCTGGGAACTTAGCTGGGTACAGTTGAATTGTAATTACTGGTTAATATTAAAAAAAAAAATGAACACAAAAGAACCTTTAACGATGATAAAAAGTAAATTCCCATAGGGTTGACTAATACTACTGTTTACACCATTAACAATTAAAAAGAGAAGGACAAAACTAAATGTATCTTATTTATTTACTCTTTTAAAATCGGATAAATTAATAGAACGTTTAAATGAGTAATAAAAAAATTCTATTGCCAAGTACCAAATTATAAAAGTACGTTTCGAAAATGCTGCACACTTATCATCTATCTCAGCCTTTCCCAACCTTACCATGATTCGCGGACCCCCAAACAACTTAAAACTGAAAAATACAAAGTACGGCCGTCAGAATAGTCTGGTTAGTGGCTTTCGTAATTTTCTTGATTTGTATGCGGACCCCCAGGTTGGGAAACACTGATCTATCTGATAATGAAGTAGATGTTTTCGATATTATGGATAATGAAGCCTCAGAATTTATTTTTCCAAAATTGTATTAATCGTTAAACAATAGTTAAAAAAATGAATTAGGTATAGCATTTTCTAATTTTTCATTTTATTTTCGTTTTCATTAGTAATGTTTTAATATTCTTATTTAAAATTATTTTACGGGAAAAATCAATATCACATAATCAGTCCATACCTATTAAAAATATTTTGTAATAAGCTTGTATCTACTACTCGCATTTGTAATGTTTTTTCCCCACTTAAGGCATTGTTTTTTACGAAACCTTTACCTACTTATTTTGCCTACATAAACACTGAACACTTGTTATTTTTAAGCGTTTTCTAAGGCAACTATAGTGACTATTTTGTTTTGGTCTTAATTATACGACATGAAAATAAAAACAATGTCGTATTGTATTTATTAGCCCATTAGACAATAATAATTATAATGGAATGACAAAATTTTGATAGTTTCTATGTAAAGTTGGGTTATGAATGTTTTTAGTATACAGATATTAAACTGATCATATGATCTAGCCGAACTGAAAACTGAAGCCAGCACCGGGGAAACCGCCGCCACTGTGGAAATCAAAAGGTTGGCCGCCGCGGAAGAAAGTTTGGAATACGACATTTGGATCGATATCTGAAACAAAATACAAAATATAAATGACAAATTTAGTATACCAAAAAATAAAAAAAACTATTATCGGCATGACACATTTTTTTCTGTGTTTGTTGCTTAACAAAAATGAAATTGAAAAATACACCCATATTTTTTTTTCATCAAGTTTCTTTTTACAAATTTTAAACTGAACTCTATTCCATAATTCTTTTAATAACTCAGGCCGCGGAACCATAGACACAATAGAAAATCTATTGTGTCTGGGACCGATCGGGCCGCTTGGGGCTCAATAGGTTAAATCAACAATTTTCACATAAAATCTTCACATTATTAATTTCACGTATTAATTATTGAATAATATAAAATAGTTTTACTAACCACCAACACCAGAGCCATCGTCGTCAAAGTCTTGTCCATGGTCATAGCGGGCTCGTTTTTTGGGATCGCTGAGGATTCCATAGGCTTCACCGACTTCCTTGAAACGTTTCTCTTGTTCACGACGCTCCGTGTCTGTTGCACCCGCGTGTCTGTCTGGGTGATGAACGAGAGCCCGCTTCCTGTTGATTTGTATAAATTTAATTTAAGACATCAATATTACCCAATATGTATATAATTGATGATAAATTTATACATCTTATAGTGAAATTGAACTTTATAGAACATACCTATACGCTTTTTTAATATCATCCTCAGATGCTGTTTTTTCAACACCAAGAATCTTATAATAATCCTTGCGTTTCGATTTCTTAAGCGCAATTTTTGCTTCATGTAAGAGCTGTTTATTTTCCTTACTTTTATCGATTTTGTACAACTTTTCATAGTCTTTTACAGCTTCTTCATATTCACCAAGCTCTGTGTAACACTTGGCACGACGTAAAAGCGCTTTAATGTAGTTTGAGTCGAGATCAAGAGCAGCAGTACAAGCTTCTGCAGCTTCCTTGATTTGGTGGAGTTTGGCACATACTGTTGCCTTATTAAAGTATAGTTTGGCATTAACTTTTCTGTTATTTTTGTCAATTTTAAGTGCTTCGTTGTAAAGAGTTAAAGCTTGTTGCCATCGTCCCATCTTGAATGCCTCATTGCCTGAAAAAGTATTATAACTTTTTAAAACTAAAAGAATATTTATTTTTATTTTCTATAATTAAAAAGATCATCATCATACATCTTACCAGTAGCAACATAAATTATTACATTTTTCATGAGAGTGAAATAGAAAAATAGTTATCAAATTTGCAACATTTCTAATTTTGCATACATACATACATTTGAGTCCTACCTTCTTCTGAAAGTGGTTAACTTTAGTGGAGTCAACATGAAAAATACCCACCTTCTTCCTTTTTCTGTTTGAGTAGTTTAGCTTTCTTGTATGTTTCCATTGCCTTTTTGTGATCAGGTGCTAATCTTAGTACTTGTTGGAAATGTTTAAAGGCTTGTTCATCTTTGTCCTATGAAAGAATATGAATAATGATCAATCAAATATTCTGAAATTAATAATTTAATCAGGAAATAATAAATAAAAATCTGATAAATACCTCAAAATAAAGGCACAGTCCTCTTACATATATGGCTTCCGTGTCAAGGCTATCAAATCTTAATGAGTCGTTGGCAATCTCTTGAGCTTCTTGACATCGTCCTAGCATTGCCAGACATTCTGCCTTTATCAATTTTGCCCTGCAAATAATATGCAAGATAGTGTAACAATTATCCTGTTCATTTAATGGTAAACAAGCTGTTCAGCCCTACTTTACAGCAGCACTTAATTAGTGCCTTGCAATATAAAAAAGATGGCGACTTAAATTCCATGATTGTACAGGAATTTGTTATTAATGATTAGATAATATCCACAAATAAGAAAAATAAACACAAGAAAGAAGCTTTGATCTTATAACATAAGATCGGGTCCACCAGTCCCTTGGCTAAAAACTATATTATATCATTAAACACTGATTCTACTGCATTCATGCATAAGGGCTGATTTTTCAATCCTTGGATAAAACTTATTCGTTGAATAATGTATAAAACTACCATTTTAAAACGTATTCTAATTGTCCGTATTTGACAATTTACGTGACATTTTAATATTATCGTGTAATACTTTATTGGATGGATAAGTTTTAACCGAGCATTGAAAAATTGGCCCTAAGTCTAATCTACCTATAGATTGTATACTGACAAACAAATACCTTGAACTAGATGGACTATATTCAAGACAGCGATCCATACAAAACACAACACGCCTAAAATCACCAGATTCTAAAGCACGTTGAGCATCTTCATGTAATCGTCTCAATGAATCAAGTGCCATTTTTTCATTTGACGCACAATCTGCACCACCAAGTTCGGTTGCACGGTTTACTGCTTGTTCTCCACCAGATATATCACCTAAACATATCTTGTATTATTTATTACTTCAAAACTATTATGCAAAAATAAATAACAATAATGTTAGTTCTATCAGTGCTGAGTTTAAAGGTGAAATAATAATTAATGTTAAAGATTTAAGAAAATTCATAACTGTACCTAGAGCAATACAACATTTAGCCATCCTGATGTATCCTTTGGTGAAGGTGGAATCAAGAGCAACAGCTTTTTGAGCATCTTCCAAAGCTTTTTTATACATTCCCAACATCATGTAGCAGGCAGATCTGTTGCCATAGTATGCTGCATTTTCTGGGCACAGTTTGATAGCCTCTTCATACATAGCCAAAGCTCCTTTATAATTTTTAAATTTATATAAATGGTTTCCGTTTTCCTTTTTTTCTTCAGCCAATCTAAACATCATCAAATAAAAAAGTTTACAATGGAATTAGCGAAATATATACTTAAGTCTTAACGATAGATTTCAAATTCCTAAAAAAATAAAGAAATGAATATGAATATTTATAAGGCGATTGTATACGAAATCGTGGGTAGTACAAGTAGGTCAAGTGTCAAGGGCCTAGGATCTAGACGATTCATAACAAAGGAAATGATCTGAATAATTTGAGGGTATGCAGTGATTAAAATCTCTATGACAGGGTAAACAAAGAGTTCAACGATAACGATAATGTAATATTAATGAAGGACATTTTAAGGCATTGATTCAATGAAAAAATTAATCTTACTTCTCAGGGCTTTTTGGTACTAAGTCATCAATGGTGAGATCCAAATCTACAACTTCTGATTCTGCCATTTTTGTTCCTTATTTTTTCACCAATTTATACAAAAACACATACAACTTCTTTTATTTGACGACGGAATACGGAACCATAAAATCTGCCAAAAGAAAGAGCAAAAGCAAGTTTCCTTCAAAGAGAAAAGAAATAGATTAAAAATATTACAGATAAAAAATATAGTCACGAAAATGGAAATGGATTAATAAGTTAGGTAAGAGTAAGAGCGAAGGCACACGATGCGTTGCGGCGGCGGTGCGGCGCCGGAGCGGTGTCGCTACGTCGTCTTACATAGAAATATCTGTGGCATGTCACACGATGCGCTCCGGCGCCGCACCGGACTTGTAACCACCAAGACGAGGCGGGGAGGGGTGAATGCGGTGCGACGTCGGAGCGGCACCGCTCAGTTGTTTTGCGTCACAAGGAAGGACACGCTGTGCAACGCTGCTACGACGCCGCTGCGTCATAAAAACGTTACGGCGCCGCACCGCTCGTGTGCCCACTGACACGGTGAAATCTTTGCGGTGCGGTGCCGCAACGCATCGTGTGCTCCCGCTCTTAGGTAATCGACGAAATTTATCTGCATTATAAAAATGCTCATGAGCAACGAACTGATGAAATATTATGATTTTTCTTACACTGAAATAACTCCTCGTTATCACTGCGCAATGCCATGATTTATTTAATACTAGCGACCCGCCCCGGCTTCGCACGGGTGCAATGCTGATCTATACAAATATTATAAAGAGGAAAGGTTTGATTTTTTGTTTGTTTGTATGAATTGAATAGGCTCCGAAACTACTTGGCAGATTTGAAAAATTCTTTCACTGTTGGAAAGCTACATCATTTCTGAGTGACATAGGCTAGGTTTTATCCCGGAAATCCCACGGGAACGGGAACTATGCGGGTTTTTTTTTGAAAATGCGGGCGAAGCCGCAGGCGGAAAGCTAGTACTAAATACACTACAGAATAAAAATAACTGCGTTAAAAACAACCGACTTCAAAAACGGAAAAGTAATAAATAAAAAAGATTTGATATGCTATTCACTAAAAAGGTTTGATGTCGGTGCACGGGCTTAATACTAAGTGCTTCGTGTTTGGCACTGACTTCAAACCTATTTAATAAATAGCACATCTAAATAATATTATGTAGTAATTAATAATATCAAATCTTTTTTATTTATTACTTTTCCGTTTTTGAAGTCGGTTGTTTTTCGCAGTTATTTTTATTTAATACTTTTTAGTGTATTTTTCAACACGAATCAAACGAGCCCAATCTCGATAAAGTTGAGTCAATATATTACTGAGTTCCTATGGCCACCTTCCGATTCCATCATAAAATCAGCTCTATGTCATGATAATGTTTCATCGCTATCCAATTTACATACGTATACAAAATTTCAGCTCAATCGGTTACCGGGAAGTGAATCAAAGTTATTGCTACATTTCAATTAAGTCATCGAGTACAGACAAAAATGCTTATTAAATAAAAACTACTGGGCCTATCCGAATTAAATTTTTATGGAAACAATTCGACACCATTCCGCATTGAACACAAAAAGAATCACGTAAATCGGTTAAGAAACATAGGAGTAATCGGTGTACATACATAAAAAAAATATATACCGGCCGAATTGATAACCTCCTTTTTTTTGAAGTCGGTTAAAAACTGTGAACGTTGTATATAAAAACATAGCGGCCCGCTCCGGCTTCGCACGGGTGTAAAATAGATAGCCGGGCGGCCGGCCGGTATCGCCGCAAACGCTACGTCCGGCAATTTTTAAATCTGTAATATCTTCGAAAATATTCACTTAAATCATACGGTGTAAAGGGCCTTAAAGATCTATATTAAATGAACAATGTATTCAAGGTATTTAATTGGTTAAGGATTAATGCTGTATTGGTTAAAATCGCATCGAAAATTAGCCATTATTTGTCGTAAAAAGTAAATGATAAAAAAAAGTTATTGTGGGTTATCCATAAGAGATAGACATATACCATCGCGGACTTTTCTGTAGACCTTTTCAATGTGTATAATACTTAGTACATTATTTTGATAAAACTCGTAGGGTTCAGCCTGCGTTTGCAATGTAAGCGGAAAAAATGTAATTTTTTACGACATCACATTAGAAACCTCAAAAATAACAGTACTTCTCCACTATTTAATGGATGTTATTATACATATAAACCTTCCTCTTGAATCACTCTATCTATTAAAAAAAACCGCATCAAAATCCGTTGCGTAGTTTCAAAGATTTAAGCGTACAAAGGGACATAGGGACAGGGAAAGCGACTTTGTTTTATACTATGTAGTGATGATGATCTCTACCAAGCAAACACAGGCAGTGACATAAAAAAGAGAAACACACGCTCTTTTTGTTTTACATGCTTTACCTATCATATTATTTGATAATTTTATTTGGTAACTATGTCTATACCACACTTCACCTTCTGAACGCCTCTGAGAAACACGTCACGTCAGACAGCAACCATCACAGCAATATTTATTCTGTGGTATTTAATAATCGAAGCATTGTAGCTTGTAGGTTTATTGCCGTAGACCTCCGCTAGGAGTAATTGTATTCTATGCCGTAGACAGAGCTGTCTACGCTCGGTGTCTACGTTTATTGCTGAGCATTGTACAGTTTACTTTGTGATCCTGTGATCCAAGCTATACGTCAAAGCACGAGTCAAAGCACGTCAATTGTCAATGTCAAATCGTAAGCGATTTCCATGGAACTGTTTTTTAGAAAATTAGAAATTGTAAAAATGAAGTTCGAATAATATTATATGTGTACAGTTCATATGTTTTTAATAATAAATAAAATATACAGAAGATATGGCGGATAGTGAAAATGTTATTGAATGGCAGCCTTTAGCACTTACGTTAGTCGAATATCCCAAAGGTAAATTACGTTCACTGAACTACACTTTTATATAATTTATAAAGGAATGCTTGGTAGAATATAACCGTTTTTTACTATTTCAGGTGATTTCATTGGTAAATTTTTTGCCCTTACCAGTTTAGCACCTTTTGGAATTGGCGCTGGTTTTATCGCCTTGATCTTATTTCGAAGAGACCTACATACAGTAAGTTACTGAATAAGTATACTTACTAATATAATAATATAATTTACTTTAAAGTAGTTCCATATTAGATGTTCAAAATAAATAAATCACAATCATCACAATACTATTATAAAGGCGAAAGTTTGTATGGATGTTTGTTACTCTTTCACGTAAAAACTACTGAATGGATTTGAATGAAACTTTACCACAATATAGCTTATATATCAGAATAACATATAGGATAGGTTTTATCCCAGAAATCCCACGGGAACGGGAACTATGCGGGTTTTCCTTTGAAAACGCGGGCGAAGCCGAAATCTAGTAACCTATATATTTGTTTTGATTTATTGACTTCATTGATGATAACATGTTTTTCTGTTTACATTACAGATAGCTTTTTTTATAGGAACTCTCGTAAATGAGCTCTTGAATATAATATTAAAACATATTATATGTGAAAAGAGGCCACTATCTAGGGGACATTTATATAATGAATATGGAATGCCTTCCTCACATGCACAATTCATATGGTTTTTTAGTATATATGTCTTATACTTTTTCATAATAAGGTGAACTATTTTATTTTAAATAAAATTTTTATTAATCAAAAATTAATTCATATTTAATACTTGAATTAATAGTAATTCTTTAGCATTAATTCTTCTCACTTTGTTTCAGATTACACCATATAAACAATAATAACATAATATCTGTTTTATGGAAAGTTATTATTGTAAGTAATTGTTTCTTATTAGCCTTGATTGTATGCATTGGGAGAGTATATCTAGAATACCACACAACATGGCAAGTTGTTGTTGGTGGCCTGGTTGGATTTGTTACTGCAACAGTTTGGTTCACTGTTGTGCATAAAATACTCACACCAATATTCCCGCAAGTGGCTAATTTGTAAGTATCAAAAATTTAAGTGATAATCTATAATCATTTTGAATTTTGTCTCTGCATGATAAAAAAATTGTTGATTTGATTTGAGTTGAACAATGACCATCCAATGAAGTTTAAAGTAAATGATATGAGTCAGAAAAAATGTAAGGAGGCATAATTATATGTGACTATAAATTTATAAAGAATAGAAAAAATTCGATCACGAGGCGGGACTCGAACCCGCATCCTTTCGCGCCATTCCGAAAGGATGCGGGTTCGAGTCCCGCCTCCAAAAATATAAATTCTATATGTGACTATTTAATTTTCAGGAAAATATGTGAAATGTTAATGATACGAGACACAACTTTAATACCAAATGTATTATGGTTTGAATACACCAAGTCGCGGCACGAGGCACGCACTCGAGGCCGAAAATTGGCAGCTTGTAAACCAACCCGATGACAATACGCCTTCTCGCGCGCAAGCGACGCCGTGTGCCGTCCGAGAACTCGCGCGTGACGATTGCTTACCGCTGCAGCTGTTGTGCTCAGCGGGGTCATTATGTATATCGTTAGAATGCGTTTCCAATATGAGTAGCATTTATTTTAAATGTATTATGACTATGTTTTGATGGACGATTATTATATTTTTGTTAACTATCTAGAAAATTATATTTGAAACGCATTTTATTATTTGTTATTTTAATGGTGAGATTATGGTATGACTGACCATAACTTGATTTGTTTTTTTGTATTGTTGCACAATATTATGTTCAGATGTTTAAAATTCATCCATTATTATATATTATATGATTGAAGTATGTATATAAGGTAATCTTAATCCACCTACCATAATATTTATAACGTTTTAATTCTTAGTACTAATTACTATCTTTATACTCAAATGTAAACATAAAAGACAATAAAAGATAATGTGCAGTTTAATTAAACTATGTAAGTAAGTAATAGTTTACTTTTACAGTTATAAGAGAGAATATTTAAGAGCAATATATGTAATTTTGTAAAATAAAATAATGCACATGTTTAAATAAATTCAATATTTTAAATATATTTAGGAGACCTTAAAATACATAGTTTAAAAAACTGTAAAAAGTATTTTTTGTCTTCCATTTAAGTTTCCAGTTTATTTGATATTTAAATATGTATATCAAAATGATTTCTTACACAGTATGATGATCACACATTATAGTTCTTTCATTTGTAAGTAAATACTTATAATGAACAATGACTCAATATATATTTTTAATCCAATTTACGCTTATTTTTATTATTTTCGTTGCTGCTATAAAAATAATAGAAAAATATAAGTACAATTCTTGCGCTTATTTTGTGTGATCTTAAACACGACTAATAAAATGTTTTGGTACAAAATTAAAAATCCACTGGATTGTGTTTCAAAATTAAGTATTGGAATAAAAATGGTTGTGGTTTGAGATACATATTATGAGGAAAGCAAGCATGTTTATGTAAATTATTATATTGTTAATACAATTAAATGAATATTGAATATACACGCTTAACAAGTTTTGTTATTTTTAATAACCTTTGAGTAGTTACGACTCCTCGGATTTTGATCATATAATTTTTTTTCGTAATTAGGAGCTAAAATGGGTTCCAATACGCCTCCACAGAAATTATCCCATTCTTTTATTCTAATTTTCCTTGAGTTCTAAGCTTCCACCTTAATACCTACCGTACAAGTAGGTAGGTATTTAAATTAAAGGCTCCATACTGTATATTATTTAATTTTCAAAAAAAATCGCAGGCTGCACTTTTCACTACATTCTTAATGCGTAGACGAACTTGCTTTTGAATTCGTATCGACGGCTAAAATATAAAATAAAATATTCTACAATGAATTAGAGATCAAATCGCAAGAAGTCTGCAGCGAGCCATACGTACTGACGTATGCTGCTCTTGTGCTGCAGGTAATGTGGCTATGTTGGGTTTACAATTTACATGGATTAATTTAATCAGTTTACGAACGTAATTCTAATTTTACAAAGTTTAAGAATATTACATAAAAAAAACACAAGAGCCACCGAGTTAAAACTAAATTTTGGAGATTTAATTACATATTTGAATACTTATGTAATATTATTTTAATTAAATAGAAACCTGCAGCGCTTTGATCAAATGCCTGGTCTTCAGTAATGTTAATCGAATTCGACGAAATGCTTTTTTCTGATAAACTTTCTAGCCATACCTATAAAAGAAAAAATCAAGTTTTACTAATTGGCAGTCGTTTATAAATAGGTATACATTTTTATAATATGTAGACCGTATTTTAATTTATTTTCACATCAGCTGTAAATCTTAGAAACCATGTTGGTAACTACTTAACGTATCGTATTTTTAAGCTATTGCATAGCTTCTATCGCAGGCTTTGAGCGCGGGGACCGAATATAGAAATTCCGTAACGAAAAAACCTCACGCTCCACACTCCGACGGGCGGAGACGTGGCTTGAAGGCATAGCATGCAATAGCTTTACCGCGGCAGTCCCCGAGTGCCACACGTTTTTTTTATTCTTTGTCAGTTACTTATTAGGTATATTATATTTCTACCATTTCTACTGTACGTTTTATTTAAGCACTCGAAAATGGACCTTAGATTTACCTACATATAGAACGCGAGCGAAGCCACGGGATAAAGGCTAGTATTGTAGTAAGTAGGTAGGCATGGTGTTCCTCTTATTTGAATTATCAGAAATTTCATCTAACGATCGATAGGTGCAGTGTAATTTTAACATATTTTAGTCAATTTGATTCTCGGGTGTGGCTAGAAAATTTGCGAAAATCTTTGAATCAAGTTTTATTTTAAAAAATAATGGTTTTTTTTGTTTAGGCCGCTGGCAAACGTTCTATTACAATTTACAAACTACCCGCGGCTTCGCAGGCGTTTTCAAAGTAAAACCCGCATAGTTCCCGTTTATTATAAAACAAAGTCGCTTTCTCTGTCCCGATGTCTATATTAGACATCGGGATTCGGGACAGAGAAAGCGACTTTGTTACATATAGATATGTCTAAGGGCTAAGGCTACATATAGATATACCTAGATATTATCTAGGTATATCTATATGTAGCCTTAGATCACACCTTAGATCATTATTCATAAGCTACATATTATGTCCTTAGGTATGCAACGGATTTTTATGCGGTTATTTTTAATAGATAGAGTGGTTCAAGAGGATGGTGTTAAGTATATAATTTG